>NW_016157166.1:331066-389977 GCF_001687245.7 Rhagoletis zephyria | reverse complement strand
CTAGATTGCTAAACGCCTTTGGAAGTAAATAGCACACATGGTTCACAAAAGAAAAAGCCGAGTCAAACGCAACACCCAAATCCACGAAATCATTAACTTTGGTAAGCTGGTGATTTGAGATGGAAAAGTTTGAAAGAACCGTATTATGAGTTTTTGAAAACGTCATGTGGAAGCATTTCTTTATATTAAGTTCCAACTTATTGCGACAACTCCAGTCAACAAGATTGTTCAAATCCCATTGCAAGTATACAATATCAGACACACAGGTGATTTTCCGAAAAAGTTTCAGATCATCAGCATAAAGTAAAAAGCTAGAGTATTTAAAACATGAGCCAATATCATTAATAAATAGAACGAACAAAAGAGGACCAAGGATACTACCCTGCGGTACCCCCGAGGTGGCGACAAATGACTTCGATTTGTGATGTTCAATTTCCACAAATAGATTTCTATTCGAGAGATAAGATTTTAAAAAAGACAGAAAAACAGAATTAAAGCCAAGACACTTAAGTTTATACAGCAAAATAGAATGAGATACTTTATCAAATGCTTTCGAGAAATCATTGTAGATAGAGTCAACCTGATACCCACATTTAAAAGCCGATACGCAGTACTCAGAAAATAGCGCTAAATTTGTAACCGTAGAACGACCGGACACAAAACCATGCTGGTGAGGTGACAGGATTCGTTTGGAAACAAAAGATAACTTCTCGTAAATGACTCTCTCAAAGACCTTAAAACAGACCGTTNGGAAATGGGTCTATAATTTGAAACATCATTCCTGCTACCCGTTTTAAAAACTGGTGAGATGGAAGTAACTTTCCACCGATGGATAAACACTCCGGAGGAAAGGGAGAGGTTATAGATTAAGCACAGCGGGACACAAACAGTGGAACTACAACATTTTAGGAAATATTCACAAAAACCATCATTATCACACTTAAAAGAGGATTTTAGAGAGGAAATTCCATTAATAACATCTGTTTCAGTAATGGACAAAGACCCAAAATCTAAGGGCTGGGGCAGACTAGGACAGGGGAGGGTGTTGACAAAGTCATCATCAAGGACAAAATTGGATTTGAAAAATTCAGCAAACAGTTCCACCGAATCATTAAGAGAATGAGAGGACCTACCATTAAAGTACATGCATGAAGGAATGTTTGAAGAACCCCTTTTAGAACGAATGAATCTCCAGAACGCCTTGGGATGTTCTTTTAATTCAAGTTCAAATCTTCGGATATATTGGTTATACAAAAACTTATCGAGAACATTAAATTGCTTCATATAATACACATATATATCTTTAAGGCCAGTATCATACTCTCTAGCTTTAAACCTTTTATAGTATTTATTTCTTTGGTTTTTAAACTTTTTAAGAGTTTTATTGTACCAAGGTAATTTATGGATTCGGGTAGGAAGATGAGGAAGCTTGCGAGAGAATAAAACAGTCATTTCGTGTAGAAAAGCCTCAAAACACACACTAACATTGTCCGAACACAGGATAGCGCTCCAATCGATATCAGAAATACCAAGATTCAAGTCGTGGTAATTCGCAGACCGGAAGTTGAAAGAAGATGGCCTATTACTATCAATTACAACGGCGTCGTAATATTCCAAAGATACGATGAGAGCAACATGATGCTTATCAGGTTTACTAATCGGAAAGTCAGATTCAGTTAGATTACATATTGAGTTCTCATTTACAAAAACTAGATCTAGTATCCTTTGCAGCTTATTAAAAGTAAAATTAACTTAGATAAGATTCAGGCTAAATAAATTATCTAGAAGATAAATCTCATGAGCTCTATTAATATTAGTAGGAGTTAAAACACCGTTCCCTTGCAGGTCTGACCATATTATATCCTTAAGATTAAAGTCGCCAAGAATGCAGAAATTACAATCATTATTTTTATCATATAAATCAACGATATTATTAACATGTGAGCAATATAACTCTTCAGCACTATGAGGCGGGATATATGAGACACAAATAAATAATTTTTTAAAAGAGCTAAATAGACAAACACACAGCTGATCAAGTAGAGGGTCGTGATTATTAAGCTGATACCACCACCCTTAAGGAAGCCTGTTTTCACTGCATCTCTATCCTTGCGGTATACTTGAAATAAGTCCGAATCGAAAAACTCCTCATTAAAGAAATTATTATTTAGCCAGGTTTCAACGAAAACGTAGACATAAAATTCCCCTCGAGACGTTTGCAAATAAATTTCCTTAGCTTTAGTACGCGTTCCAGACATGTTTTGGAAGTAAAGTTTAAGGCCAGTGCTTTTTTGCACGTCTAAGGCTGCTTGCTGGGAAGACCCTCTTTTTGAAAAAATTTGGAAGGCCGGACTTTAACATCCGCAGGCCAGGGCATCGGGTTCAAAATGGCATTCAACAAAGATGCACCAACGCCCAGTTTAAAATTAACCTTTTTTAAGACACTAGCATCCACACCTTTTTTTACTAATTTATAACAAGCCAACTGATTACGGTCTATTTTGGCGTTTTTAGCAACATATTCAATAATATTTTCTTCAGTGACTGAAGGTTTGAATGACGCAATATGAACCCATTTTTTTATAGCAACAACCTCCAAGTCTTTGCTTTGGTTGCGGCCGATCACTAACTCATTAGACTTTTTTTGTTTTTTGGGTATTTTGTTTTGCACAGTTGTCCACTGTGCATCAGGCAGCGTATGAGCAGCACCGAAAATAACGAAGAGATGGGCGGCACAGCAGCAACAATATTAGGCAAAGCAGTGTTGGCGTTAGCCGAGGCGGCGGCGGCAGCGGCAGCATAGGTACGGGAGCTCAAAGAAGAATTAAAAACAACTGGTGTAGTGCATGTTTGATCAGAAGTAGCGGCTGGTAAGGCAGTAACGACTAGTAAGGCAGGTGAAGCGCAAGAAGATAACGAAGGGTTGGCCGGCAAGGCAGCAATAATATTAGGCGACGCGCCGTTGGCGTTAGAGTAGTCAGAGGCCACAGCAGAAGATGAACAAGAAGAACAGAAATCCGAAGTTATAGCGCAGTTAGATTTTTGCTTTACGCTTGAAACAAAATTGTTGTTAGCTGAGAAGCACATATTATCGTGGAGAGATTTAATTTCATTAGTTAGCGATTTAATAGCCGAAGACGTCTCATCACAACGAATTTTTTCTCGTAAAGAATGAAGTTCAGATTGTAGAGACTCCGTTTTCATTATTAGCTGATTTTTGTCTTCAAGCAGGGCACTAAGCAAAGATAAAATATGCGCATTTTCCTCTCTAAGAGCGACAAGCTCTTTTAGAATAGATTCCATATTAATTTGCTGCTTCAAACCACTTGCATTTACGTTAGGTACGATTTCCTTCTCCAGTGGTTGTGATGTCGAAACTAATTTGGGCATATTTTGCTGCGGACAGAGATTAGCATTGTTGTTACTTGGTTTGTTTATAACATCCGAATTGAACGAACAACTAGCAACAACACCGTTCTCAGGAACGAAGGTCAGTGGAGGCGAACGAAGCGAGTCACGACGATCACCAGCACAACCATTACAAAGAAATGGCTTATTGGCTTTTACTAAGAACTCAGCATCAGCCGGCAAAATGTTTACGCAGCTTAAGTGAAAAAAGTCATTACACTTAGCACATTGAATTTTCTTTTTAGATTGCGCGCGTTCTACTCTTTGACCACACACACATGGCATAATGAACTCTTTTGTCGAATAACAATATTATTTTGTTTTGAAAAGTATCACTGTCACATTTGACTAGGCATATATGCAAATAGCCACTTCAGTTAATAGATTTAATAATACAGCATACAGATAACAAAAGAGCAATCGTTCAAGAACTGATTAAATAATTATATATTTGAAAGAAAGGGTGTACGTTAACAAACCAAGAACCATTCTCCAAATCCAAACAAACATTCGAAATGAAATCATGGCCATTACACCCGAAGTTCTGCGAAAAGTTATGGAAAATATGCTAAAAAGAGCACGTATGTGAGAAACAGAAAATGGGCATCACTTACAGGATATCATGTTTCAAGCTAATTGCAAAAACTTCCCCAATAATATACTGTATTTATAAAAAAATTATAATCGCATAAATAAAAAAGTTGTAAACCATTTAAACCATATAGCTCATTCGGCGCCACCCTATATATGCATAACCTAAAGATAATTTAGGTAGGCTGTCTGAAGTGAAGCCATTCTAAAAGACCTACCCAATTAGTACTGATAAAAGTGCTGATGGGGCTTTCCTATTTATAATTAACGCGAATTTACTTAAGTATATATGTATATTACTTAGCATTACAAATATGATTCAATAAGCATTTTAAGTCTCCTAAAGACGCACAGTGGTCGGGTAAGGCATGTTTTACGCGAAAAGGCCTCTTTTTAAACTGTGATAAATTAACTGGGGTAAAGCCATTCTTATTTAGAAATGTCCAGCGAACTCAAAGCTGGTTAGTATTTTTAATAATATGTGCTGAGCAAGGCGTTGAATCCATTTAATTCAACGAGTTCGATCGCGTCTTTTTCTAACATTATGAGTTGATAGCTTTTTAATATTTTTTTTTATAAAAACTTTAAATTATAAAAGTAATTGCTGGTTTGGTGTTACTTCTTAAAGATGGAAAATGATGATTTCATATTAAATATTATATAATAAAATTTTGTTGCCAAATTATGAATATCTTAATAACACGGGTTATTGTTCAAGAAATATTTTTTTCGAAAAGGTATAACTAATTTGTAGGGCAGAGTAGGATCTTCATTTCTTTACCAAAAAGTAATGCAAGGGGTCCTTTAAAGATCTACGAAAAGAAAAACCGCGCATACTCGCGCCAAAAAGAGTGGCGGCCACTTTTATTACACTAGACCAACTTTAGCAGTTGTTTCAAATAACATAAAGTATATAAAACACTAAGGATTAATGTAATTTTTCTATATTTAGCATCATATTATTTATAAGATGTGTCTTGACAAACCTGAAGTCAATTTTCAAAAACCGAAAATAACGAATCCAATATGGCGTCCAAGAATTAAAATAATTACGGAATTTTCATGAAATTTGGTATTTTGAGGTTCTTAAGTTCGCTTATTACAAATTTCAAACTAATTTTAGAAAATTCAAAATTCAAAATCCAGCAAGGTGTCCGAGATTTAAAAATTGTTGAATTTATTTGAAATTTGCTATTTAGAGGTTCGCATTCATGGCAACTCCGAAGGCTGTTATCGGAAGTTGTCGTTGCCGAATATTACGCCCTACATTACTAGACACATCTGTCATTCTTCTGGATCCAATATGGCGCCCCAGAATTTAAAAAATTACTAAATTTTCATGACATTTGGTATTTATTTTCCATGTTAATTATAACATCTGATCCTGTTATATCCAGTATGACACGACCCCCTCTTCGAAAAGCAGATGCCATTTCCATAGAAGTTATCAGTCTTTTGCGTGAGCCAACTCAAAGCGCATCAGTTTTTGTTGAAAGTGACAGAGATGAGTGAAAAAATATTTCGTCATTTCTATTTTAATTTGTTGTCTGTAATATTAGTTAATACAGGGTGTTTGGTAGACGTTTGAACATACGTAAACTGGTGATAGTTGGGGCCATCTGCTATGTGTTCCGCCCAGAAATTTCAACTAGGCCCCCAAGGTTTTATATATATTTTTTTAATTTCTCATTTACAAAAATTCAAACCTGAGTATCGTTATTTAAAAATGTTAAAACTTTAGTTTTGGAAATCACCAATTTGGTATAAAATAAAAAAAAAAATATTAAAAAATTGTTTGGGTTGAACATATAGCAGGCGGCCTAACTATCCCCCCTTTTATAAATATAATTATTGTTATTAATTCATAATTTGATCATAAATTCATTTTAAATATATTCGATCAAATACAATAAATCAGTATTTTGTGTAACAAATATATTTTGCCACTCAACTAAAATTGGCAGTTGATTTGACAGACCTAGTACCTAGTACGTTTACTTCTTGGGAAATTCTCCTTATTTTTGGAGAAATTGACAGCCCATTTGACAATTGTCAAATCTCAAGGTTTTAATTTCACGTAAAATTCGTGACTAGTGTGTCTAAAACCCCTACCAGTAGCATTTAAAAACATTTTCTTTTTTTTCAGAAAAATTAACAGTCAATTTGACAGCTGTAAACTCTCAAAGCTTTAATTTGACGTAAACTTCGTGATCAGCATGTTTAAAACCCTTATCAGTAAATTTTTAAAAAGATACTCCGAGTTTTATAAAAATTGGCAGTCCGTTTGACAGCTGTCAACTGTCAAACTAAAAATGTTATGGCATTTTCAGATTTAGCATAACAAAAATACTACGATGATGCATTTTTATTATAATCGTAACAACCCTTCTAGTTTTTCGCGTGAAACATAGCTTCTTCGACCACTGAGAGACGTATGATTTTTATGAACTAAAAACAGCTTTAAAAGAACTTTTTCTTGGACAAGATTTTAACTCCTGAAAGTATCTACTGCGTAGTATGTGTGACCCCCCAGAGGTGTGCATGTTCAGGAACTTCCGCCTTTTTGGCATTTTCCTGAAGATACAAAATTAGATATTGTTCAACATGTTAGAAAAAATGTTTCACTATCGATTTTCGACCACTAATGACAGAATACTTAACCTTTTTTTTCGAAGCAAAAATCTGATAATAATTAGATGGATGTCTGCACTGACCTTCATTAAAAAACCAGGACAATTTAAGTGTAGACCAGGACAATTTGTTTAAATCAGGACAAGTCCTGGAAAACCAGGACGTCTGGCAGCCCTAGCATAGGCGGCCTACGGCCGCGCTTAGGATTATATCCCTCACAAAGTAGAATTATCTTTCGGTGTTGCGAAGAAAGGAGCGGAACTTTTTTTGAGCAGAACCTATCTCTGCGTAGGCGGCCTGCGGCTGCGCTTAGGAATTATAACCCTCAAAAAGTATAATTCTCTTTCTGTGTTGCGAAGAAAAGGATCAGAAGTATGTTTGAACAGAACTTCTTTCTGCGTAGGCGCTTGCGGCCGCGCTTAGGGATTATAACCCTCACAAAGTGGAATTCTCTTTCTGTGTTGCGAAGAAGAGAGGCAGAAAAAATTTTGAGTAGAACTTCTTTCTGCTTAGGCGACCTGCGGCCGCGTTTCTGTCATGCCTTGTCAAGTGTATAAAACGCTTTCGACATCGTAAGGCATCGTAAGCACAAAAAAAGCGTACGTTACTTGCAAGTTATAAAATAAATATAAATTTTAACAATTTCAGCAACACACAAAAATAGAGCTTTCGCACGAGCGTTTGTTTGGTTTTTCAACTGTTAAAATTTTACTTTGCATTTGGCACAGAAAAATTCAATTTCTTGCAAATTTTTCCACCCCGTCTCACCACGGAGAAAAAAGTTACCGATTTGCACAGGCCCGTAGTAGAGTATTCGCTTACTAAAATTATGATATATATTTCCATCATTGAATAAATAATAACGGAAATTAAAGAATACACGAAAAGTGAAAATAATCTAAAAACTAAAAAAAGTGAATTGAAAATGGAATGAGGCAATGTTGTTCTCTTTTAGTGAGCGCATTTTGCTTACGCAATTGCATTTTGATAATTTTCAGATTTTAGTCAGAAAAGATAAGGAATGGACCTTAGGGATGGGAACCGTTTCCAAAAAAACCGGTTCTTGATTAATCCCGATTTTTTAGTCAGGTTTTAAACCGTTTAAAAAAACTGTATTAAAAACCTGATCTTTTCGGTTTACCGAAAAATACAGCAAAAACACAAAAAAAAACATCGATATCAAATTAAATTAAATTTTCACTTGCACTTATTACTTCTGTTCAACGCAAATTAATTAAAACAATAATTTTTCTTAATTTTATATAACAATCTGATTTCTAAATATACGAAATATAATAAAAGGTGGGCATACAAAAACAAACTTCATTTCACAAAAAAAAAAAAAATTAATAATAAATAAACACATCGCTCTTTCCTTCAATAGTGTCACAAAAGGCAAAACTCGAGAAAAACGGCTTTGAAGTTTTGAATTTACATATACTAACATATTAAAAATTAATGCATATTTTGTTGTAGTGAGATAATGGTAATCGATACAGCATACAATTTTTACACAACATAGAAGAAAAGGTAGCGGAAATTTCTGCAAACTCAACTCTGAATTTTCTGATTATGACAGTATTGAAGTACATGAGCGATATGTATATAATTACATATGTGTAAGCGAATCTGACAACGCCTCCTAGCAGCGTCAACGTTTGAAATAACGACGTTTGTTTTGTGTCGTCTAATTAATTTAGAACCAGTATTCTTTTAATATAATTTTTGTTAATATAATATATCCCTTGTATCTTAAAATGCGCTAATTAAACCTAAACATACAACTATTCCTACAGGTTATGAAATTATTATCGAAAACGCCTAAACAGCGTTTTTATATGTATACTTATACTTATGTAAATGGTAATATATTATTAACTTCAAAATTTTGTTGTACAGTGATTGTTTTTTTTAATATTTCCAATGTTTTTCGTGGTAAATATTTTTTTAATGTTTTATTAGAATATGGGTTATGTTTTAACAAACGACATATAAATCCTTTGTACGAAATTTCAATATTCACAATCGACTTCACAATCGATTATGCTTAGCTACTGGAACAGCAAACAAAAACTGAGTAGTTAATTTGAAGTTTGTGGTAATTATCCATTGCTGGGGAATGTAAAAACCGAATTTTCGGTTTTCGGCTTAAAAGCAAAAACACGATTAACTAAATTAAAAAAAGACTAAAAAAGATCATTAACCAAATCCAAAAAAAACGGTTTTTGGGAACACCGATCTTATTTGAACATCCTAAGGGTCAAAACATAGTGGAGCGGCGAGCAAAACGAAGAGCTAGCATCGAGCAAAGCTTCAATTACAAACGTGTATGTACGATTTGCTCGCACATTGAAACATATGCGTTTGAAATCGACGCTTTGCTCAATGATCTTTGCTCGCCGCTCCACTATGTTCTTACCCTAATGGACCTAATAATCTTACGCTGTGAACGTCTGGCAACACGTTACTCACACTTGCGGCCATATTCGTTTCGGTCGTTGTCCATTAGGGAGATTCCCAATAATAATACCCAATTGTTTATTTAACCATTTTTTCATCGCAACTATAATTTATAGGTCCGCCAAAAACCCACAAAACCCCGAAAAATGCAATGGGGCGACAAATAAAAAATCGTTAGTATTAAAAAATGGTTGAATAAACAATTGGGTATTATTATTCAAAGTCTCCTGAAGAAAACCAGAGTTTTCCGATCGAAAAATATTGATTTTCAAGAATTCTATACCATTTCTACGCTAAACGGTTAAGTAGCATATCGAGCAACATTGATGGGCCTTCAATAAGTAATGATAAAAGCTTATAAAGCAACCTAGAAATAATTTTAGATGTGAAATTAAATTCGAAGGCCTATCTTAAAGAAAAAATGAGCTCATCTCGGTGAAAATCCTCTCGATTGGTGGAAAACTAAACTAACCTACCACAAATTGACAGATCTGGCCCGCAAATATTTGAGCGCTCCACCCGCCAGCGTTCCAAGTGAGCAATTGTTCAGTGCAGCCGGCCTTATATACGAGCCTGTAAGAAATTAAAATTACTTTTTTTAAATACAATATGCCCCTTTTGAACTTTGGCTACTAAATTAAAACACTGCATAGGTTAAGCACTCGTTCAATGTTCTAATAATTTACAAATTTTGTTAGTGATAAAAACGAAAGTTTATTATAGCTTCTTTTAATGTTATTCCTGACATTCGCATTCGAATTCGCACATTCGCATTCGCGAATTTGAAAAATATGACATTCGAAACATCCCTAGTGACAACCCATACACACATACATGGTACATGTTTATCTGTTCAAATGCACTCGCGCGCTGTGATGTTGATACAAACTCAACATTTGAAAGCACATTTACATGTATGGCTGTAGCTGAGTGCGCAAAGATGCTTGACACAAGTGGTTGCTGCCAAGAGAGTCCGAGTTCAATTACCATCAGACGGAACATAAAATTAAAAATTTTTTTTCTTCTTAATTACGAAAAAGCATCTGAGAAGTGCACAACGACATATTTTGAAGCGTTATACTAAAATTTAATACGAGTTGGGTTGGTGCTCCTTCATATGCGTATTTTTATAAAATTAGCAGGTTTTTTTTTCAATTCTAAAATTTTTTCCCTCAGTGTTCTTATATACATAAATACATATTTATGTTGGTAATTAACATTACAACTGATCCAACTTATAGTATCAAGTCATGAGGTGCAACTCCCTACTCCAATTGCTCCTGTGGATATTCAGAAACGGCAGTAGATATCGACGCCATAGTTAAAACTTTCTTCTCCGTACAACATGTTTACCATTTCTTTAATAACTACCGGACAGTGCTTGTTTTTTGGACACGAAATTGATCGATCCTTCAAGTGGTTTTGATTAATTACACCAGGCTGACGTTCAAATACCTAATCGGCTTGCAAAATAATCTCTTGTGGCACTTATATTAATTTTTGAGTCGAGCGCGAGTTCTAAGTTTTCATGCATTTTAAAAGTATACAAAATTAAAAATAAAGAAATGAAATTATTCAAAATTGTTGTTGTTGGAAATTCAAAATGAGAATGCGTGTGTTAGATTCAGTTTTAGATTTTAAAATTGCTCAATGTAAAATTTTAAAAGTTTTTTCATGCAAATATGTACATCGGATGATTCTTAAATCTGAAATGTTTTTGCATAATTAATTTGAAGGTAAATTGTCTTTGTACGATTATATATTGATATATAGATTTATAATACAAATGGAACCATATTTGTCTCAGAAAAAAAACATCGAAAGAAACCATGTAAGATTTATATATGGGTACGTGTACAGAGGCAAAAGCAACATTTTTGTTTTGCAGATCTTCCGCTGTATCACATTCGCACGAATGTAGCAATGCTTTGCGCGATGTGAAAAAAAACAGGGACGAAAACGGATAAATGGAACATAGAAATGCTCAAATCAAAATAAAGCACAGACAAAGGGGACATTTTATTTGTAGATCTACCGCTGTATCGCTGCTTACATGCATGCACGCGAATGTGTCAAAGCTTTGATCGATATGAAACAAAAACAGAGACGAAAGCGAATAAGTGGAACAATTTTTCATTCTCTTATGTCCCGCTGAGACGCTGCCTATCGAAATGAACTTAACCATGCTTTGCTCAATGTAAAAATTTTTAAATCTTTCGAAACAAATATTTCGAAAGTGGTTCAATGAATCTTAAATCTGAAAAGTTTGTGCAAAGTTTCAGATCGAGGATTTTAATTTGATATATAATGTCTCTGTACGATTTGTAGATCGCTGGGAATAAGCGCTTGTTTCAGATTAATAGATAGAAGATACTGCTGTGTAATCAAATATGTTAGTAATAGTGAAATGTATGTGTTTTGTGCACTTATACTGGTTTAAAATGGTTTCATATCATCAATTTTATTCCGTGAATTTTACAACTTTAACAAAAAATTACTTATAAACTATGAGTTTCCACGTCGTTCTGTTTTGTGATGTGTACGACCCCCTCTACACCCCCAAAAAAGTCATTTTGTTCTAGGGGTGGTGCACTCTCGCGAAGTCAACTCAAAAGTAACATTCACTATACATATACACTTAGGTGCAAAATTGAGTCAATAATAAACAAATTCACAATTTATGCGTTTTTCGGTGGTTCTTTGGCAAAATTTTAATGATTTTTTTTTTTACATATATTAGAGTATAGTTTAAAGCACTAGAATCCATAATGAAAATATCAAATTTCGCTAACGTATATGCACTCCATCAATTTTTGTAAATTAACACATTGACTCAATTTTACGCCCATATAATTTATAAGAGATATTGCCACGCTGCAACTCGTTGCAACCCGTTTTCCTCCGTTAAAGTGTCGGCTCTTGTTATAAATGACTCAGTAAGTTGTTTTTTGTTATTAAAACACCATGAGATGCGTTTTGGGAAATAAAAATAAAAATATTACTGAAAAACCTATGACGGGGCTTTCAGGCCGTGAAATAGCGAAAATAACGCATATGAGCCAATCGACTATTAGCCGTATTATTAGCGGCACTTCTAACATGCAGATTGCAAAGAAAACGGTGGAAATAAACCGAAAATATCCGAGGTAGAAGGGCCAAAACTTAGGCGTTTAATAGCGTTAGACAGAATATCTACTGCTAAAGAAGCTGTGGGGTGCGTTAGTGGAGATGCTAGCGTATTGACCGTGAGAAGAATGCTATTAAACACCTGCTATTAAACGCCTAAGTTTTGGACCTTCTACGTCGGATATTTTCGGCTTATTCCCACCGTTTTCTTTGCAATCAGCATGTTAGTAGTGCCTCTAATAATACGGCTAACAGTCGATTGGCTGATATCCGTTATTTTCGCAATTCGCGGCTTGAAAGCCCCGTCATAGCTTTTTCAGTAATATTTTTAGTTTTATTTCCCAAAACGCATCTCATGGTATTTTAGTAACAAAAACCCAACTTACTCATTTATAACAAAATCCGACACTTTAACGGAGGAAAACGGGTTGCAACGAGTTGCAGCGTGGCAATATCTCTTATAAATTATATGGGTGCAAAATTGAGTCAATGTGTTAATTTACAAAAACTGATGGAGTGAATATACGTTAGCGAAATTTGATATTTTTATGGTGGATTCTAGTGCTATAAACTATACTCTAATATATGTAAAAAAAAACGCATTAGAATTTTGCCAAAGAACCACCGGAAAACGCATAAATTGTGCATTTGTTTATTATTGACTCAATCTTGCACCTAAGTGTAAATAACATTGCACCAGTAACGTGTTTACTCATAGGAATAAAATAAAGCATTGATTAACGTACGTTTGCACACCTATCTTGTTTTAAATGGTGTAGTTTTGCATTATCTTCCATTCTGAATCAAAAAATAAATGTTTTTAAAAAGCGGAATTAGCACCTTCGCATCCTTGAATAGCAATATATATTTCTAATGGAAAAATGCAATTTAAATATTTTTATCTATTTTCTTTTAAAGGGAGCGGATTCGGTACTAATATCATTGGATCTTCATTATCAACAACTTCAACATCGAAAGATTCCATTGGTGGCGGTGTTGGCTTTAATACTGCCTTAATATCATATAACGGCGAGGTAGTGCCCTCCATTTCAGTATCATCAAATAGCTTGGTACAAAATACGATTGAATCCACATCCGCATTTGATAATATCATTGCCGCTGCCGGCAATGGTAGTAGCGGCAGCCAGCGTATCAGTAGTTGTAGTAATAGGAGTAGCTGTAAATCCAATAGCATTAACAAGTCAAACACTAGCGATTTATCTGCCGTTAGTGAAAATGCCGTTACATTATCGCCAATAAAATGCCAGCTCTCGCATTTTACATCATCCTCATGTCTATTATCCAACGTATCAAACCAATGCGGATGTAAGTTTGAATCTCTAAAACAGACAAAATGAAACTCGATTTAAAATAAACCATTTATATAAAACCTTGTAAAAGACTAATTGGTTCTTATTACAGGCATATGTCAGATTGCAGGAACTATGCAAAATTTCAATGCTATTCAGTGTCCCAAAATTAATACTTCAAATTCAGGATCATCGCCGCCATCAGTTACCGCTATGTCGCTTTCGCCAGCAAGCGTGGTTAACATTTCCTTACAAAATAACTCTTCCAAGTTATCAATAGATTTAATAGGTTCAGCAAATTACGTCCTAACCACTGCTGGGTCTACACTAATTGATACTAACAAAAAAGTTAATTTATATAACGCCAGTTCCATCCGCAAAGTAAACTCTGCTAATACAGGTAACTATGGCGCATACCTGGAAACAGAATATTACACTGGAAGTAATCAATCGAGACCAAGTTCGCTATCCGATATAATTTCTGCGGATAAAATAATAGCAGTTGTAAATGAAACATCGTTAAAACTAGCATCATGCAGTAAACCTTTGTAACAAAAAAATTTATGCAAAATAAAAAGGAAGCAATGTACTTGAAAATTTAGACCCCTATGCTGTAATTCTTCGTATGTTCGATTTTGCTAAGAATCGGTATGCTGTACTCCGCTTTTTTGTATCGTGATTTCGAGAATGGTAGACCACTTTCGTAATTCGTAATGTTGGTATGCCAGAATCTGACGTAGCTGTAAATTTGTAGTATTTTGCGAAAATTTTGTAAGAGCAAACGGTGAACGAGTTTTGCAAAAATAATAAAATAACCTGTATAGGGCACGAATAACTAAAACTATGTAATTTAAATAATGCATAAAAAGCGCCCGACCTCACATTATGATATTTTCCAATACCATGTTGATAACTTCCTTCAGCCAAGAGACGCAAAACTGCCATTGAGAAGCCACTGACGGAAGATTTTACACTTAGCCCAAGGTCTTCCACACCACTTAAAATGCTTTTGTATGCTCTCGTTGAGGATAAATTTTATCAGAAATAATTAAACATTTAAACCTTTGTGGAAGTACATTAGTATACATATCAGTTCATTGAACCACACAACTCAAATTCATACATAGAAACTAATATTACATTTACATTGAGCCCAAATGCGTCATTTGGGCGAGAAACCTCAAATGCGAGGCCAAATCACGCATTTTGGTCCAATGTAAATGTAATATAAAGTAGCTAACAATCCCCCTTCCACATTCAAGCAATTGTTGCCCAAAGCATTTGCAGCGACAACAGAATCCATTTTATTTTAATTAAATAAAAAAATTTCCTAGCAAATGGTTAATAAATGCTGATTTTAAATTTCGGTCTTCACTTGCAATCATATTTGTTTATTTATTTTTGTCAAAATAGTCGATTAAGAACTCCGAATTTCTTAATTTTGGTTGATAACGCGGTGGATAGTTACGAATCGATTACAGTATACCATTTTTTATATTTTGCGGAGCGAAGCTACAATTTCTTAACTACGAAAATTCGAACTAACAAGATCACGCAATCAAAAGAGAAAAAAAGTAAATTTGTGAGCGTTTTTGACATCTGCCAAAGAATGAAAAAAAATAAAGAAAACAAAAAAGTGCTGTTATTTGAGTGCGGTTATATTGGTATTTCTTATAAAATATAATAGGTAAAACGATGAAAATTTGAAAGTGTTTATAAATTGTGGGTTTCATTATACCAAGTGACTTAAAATCGCGGCTTGAATTTCCAATAGCAACGTTCTGACGACAAAAGTGCAACCACTTTTCACGCAAATTTACGCCTCTTGGGAGATTAAACAAGCGCACAAACTGGTTCCAATCACAAAGAGCTTTATTTTATTATTTATTTAAAATTAATCGCTAGAGAAACAACTCAAATCGTTAAAAAAAATCTCCACGAAGAGATAGAAGGTAATGTAAAAATGACATACGGCAAAAACGGTAGGAAATTTTTTTTCTGAAATTCGATTACAAATACAACGATGGCCGATTGCGTGATCTCTAGTTTTTGGTTCATGATTACTGCATAGGGGTGTTATATCTACAGTAATAATTACGAAAATTTAAATAACTCATGATATTTTAAATTTATGTTTATATGCTTAGAAATATAAAAGTGTTTGAGAATAAGACTAAATTATCGTTACCTTTTATTCAACAAGTAATATTCAACGTAAATAATAAACCGCGTTTCACTTAAATAGGCAATTTTTTTCTTCACGATCTTACTTGTAGACATCGGAGGAGTTATATTTTAATCTCAATTCGAAAATGTACCATAGGCCCTTATTATGAGCTGCATTCGATTTTCGATCTTCGCTGGCTATCGAAGATCGAAGATCGAAAGTGAAATTCGTATTATGAGCTATGCAAGCGTGTCGAAATTTTCGTTGAGTATCGAATTTTCTGTCGAACAGAATTTTGCTTTCGATGGTGTAGCGAAGTGTTAGAAAATTGTGAAAAATGTATGATTTTGTATATGTTTTCTTACATTTTGGCGGCTAGACACTAATTTTAAACAATTTTTATTAATTTCATGCAGTTCTAACATCTTGAATACTAAACACAAGCTCGAAAGGCTGGTTTTACTTGTGAAAGAAAATCCCAATACTCTGTTGGCACGATCTCTGAGAACAAAATCGTAGCGCTGTTGATAGTTTTAAAATATTTTAAATAGATTTGGCTCACAAACGCCTCTTTAGATGGTCGGAACTTTTTAATGAATCTGTAGACAAATTTCTTAAATATATTTTATATCAAAATATATTCGAAAGACTAATAAACTTAAACTCTCTTAAACATTTGCTACTCCTGGCCAGTTTACTAAGCTCTCATCCTCTGACGAATCGTTGAACCAGAACTCGTTGTACTCATTTTACCACGTTTTTATAAACTTGCTTTCTTTTTTACTTCATTTTAATTAGAACAAATTTACATAAATATGTATAAGCACACTATTTAGTTTGCTCGATTTGTAAACAAAGCTTCTCAGCGGTGAAAAATATACTATTGTGAAAACCTAAGCGAGCGAAATTCACAATAGCGCTATTCTTCATCGAATGAGCGCCATAATACCAAATGAAAATTCGCTCGCTCAGCACTTTCGACCACAGTCGAAATTGAATGCAACTCATAATAGGGGCCATAGTTATAATAACATGTTGGCGCTTACACAATATGTTAGGGTTTGCACGAGCTTCTACTCCGATTTGTGGCGTGCGCTTTGATGTTGTCACATAAAGGGGAGGGACCTACAGTTTTTCGCCGACTCCGACCGGCGACTGTATTTTTATGACAAGCTATTTTCCATGACAGAAATACATCCGGAGGTTTGCCATTGCCTGTCCAGGGCGACCGCTATTAGAAACAACGTTTTCTTTTCTTTTGTTTTTGATGTTAGTCGTACCCAGCCGGAATGGTAGTGCGCACGTGTAACCACTACACCGCAGCGGTCACAGACCTTTTAGCATTGTATAATTTGCAACTACGCAGATAAAAGTGGGATCCATGAAACGTCGCAAGGTTGTTGCAAATATTGCATTTACCGCAAAATTTGCCACCTTACGACACAGCTGATTGCTTTTGTATGGAAACTTTCTTGCGACAAAATTGCGACATTGCCATAGTATTTGAGCTCGCAAACATTGTAAAGTCAAAGTCGCGAAACATATGTTGTTTTATTTATAATTGTAAAAACTTTTCTTTTTCTCTAACGTGCGGTATTTTAAAAAAAATTTACATTTGCAATCAGGAATTGCGATAGGTCGTTTATACAACATTGCCATTTCGCCAAAAATGCCACTTTGCGACGTTTTATGAATCACACTAATGTCAAGTTTTAGGAATTATTGGTTTCATGACTTTGTGGGAGAGTATTCACACGAATAAAATCTAAAGATGTACGATGTCAGAATGGTGTCCAGCTAAGTTCAGAAATCAGTGCTATATGCTCAAGCTCCTCAATAGTATATGGAAATGGTTTTTAATCGTGACCTCTGAAGGTAACGGAGGAGCAAACCTCTTGGAAAAAGCTTTGGGTGGAACAGGGTGTTAGACGACCCGTGCTGATGTTCTGCCTGGCAGGGGACCCAGATTAATAACTAGCCCGGTCTCGAACGGAGTGCTCCGGATACCTGGAGACCTCCGGTTCTATCTAGCCCTACCTGTGCACACGGACCTCTGTGTAGGCGAACCTCCTTCGTCCGACACTCGTGGGACCATATTTATGAGCGAAACTTCAAAAAATAAAATCAATATAGGGGACGGTCCTCCAAACCGACAGGGGTGACTTTGACTTCCGCTTCAGCCTCGAGCAGCGCAGGGGTCAAAACGTCATGGTTAGGAGGTAGAGAGGGCTTAAGCGTTAGGGCAGGGCAGTAGGGGGAGAGGAGGCCTGGACAGGCCGGTCTACAATATTTTGATTACTGAAGCTGTGGGGAAAGCTCGGCCTAGGGCAACCAAAACACCCAAACATCCCAAGGGCACCTGTTTTAAAGTTATACCGGCAGGCTGCTACAGAGAAACCCGACAGCTCAAAATGCTGATTGCAAATATGTAGTTTTTAGCTGCAGGAGTCTTATAGTTTTTAATTTATTTGTTGTTAAAGCGTGTAAATTAAACTAACCTTTGGGCGCTATTTCACACAATCAACACTATATTTACGTACACATTTCAGCAATGTATTTGCAATAAAATCCCGCACAATCATATATATTAATACTTTTTGCGTTTATTGTGACTTTTTAGTAAAATAACTTCTTTATTGGCGCTGTAACCGCCTAAGCGATTTGGCCGAGTCCAAAACAGTCCGCCAGTCTTTTCTCTTTTATGCCAACTTATGCCAAGTGAAACCAAGTCCTTCTCCACCTGGTCTTTCCAACGCAGAGGAGGCCATCACTTCTTCTGTTACCAGCAGCGCGACCAGCGTTGAATACTTTCAGGGCTGGAGCGTTTATGTCCATTCGAACGACATGACTTAGCAAGCGGTGCTGCGGAATTTTAATTCGCTGTACTACGTCTATGTCGTTGTGAAGCTCATACAGCTCATTGTTAAATCGTCTGCGGGATTCGCCATCGGTAACGCGCAAAGGCCCAAAAATCCTGCGCAGAATCTTTCTCACGAAAACTCCAAGAGCCGCTTCATCAGATGTTTTCATTGTCCATACCTCCGCGTCATACACGGGCACTGGCATGCTGAGTGACTTATAGAGTGCGATTTTTGTACGACGAGAGAGGATTTTACTTCTCAATTGCCTAATCTGTCCAAAGTAGCACTTGTGGCCAGAGTGATTCTACGTTGGATTTCAAGGCGGACATTATTGGCTGGTTCCCAAATAAACGAAGTCGTCTACTTTTTCAAACTTGTAACTGTCAACAGTGACGCGGGAGTCAAGACGCGTATGCTCTGACTGTTTGTGTGACGACAGGAGATACTTCGTTTTGTCCTCGGTTCACTACCAGACCCATTCGCTTTGCTTCTGTATCTAATACGCCAGCAATTGAACGCTCTTATAAAGTACTAGCTTTTACCCGCGTGTTCGCCGCACGTCTTTATACAAACTCATTTATATAATCCTTAACATAAGCAACTACCATAGATAAGTTATTTCCCTGTGGGCACTCCTTAAATAAAACAGTCTTGATCTCTTTGGTTTTACTTATTTTTGATCCCTTTGGTTTTATTTATTTTTGATCACGGCAATTTTGCTTGTTTGTGTAGTCATGTTAACCCGGATACTATATATGCATGTGTATGCCGTTTTGTAGATTTGTTGCTTAATTTAGTACAAGATTTATAATTTTGGTAAGTATTCAAATTTCAAAATAAATTATTTTTCTATCTCTTGCGTTGTGTTTTTGTTTTTGTATGCTTTGATAACCATAAGAACAAATGATGTGAGTAATATTTAAATTATTTGCTTATGAATGGGTACATTGTAAAAATAGATTGAAATCCGCTCACAGTTTGATAAACGTACGTACATATTTACATATTTCTGCATAAATGTGTTCAAAAAAATACGATTATAACTATGGTTTGTGTTTAAGTTTTATTAGAGTCAAAATATATATATGTTTTTATTAAAAATCTATTTGTATGATTTTATCGAATATTGTCTTTATGGATCTTTTTGCCGTTAATTAGAACAGTTGTACCTAGATCTTTTTGAACAACGTTTTCTACATAAACTTTACTCAGTTTGTTCCCTAGGCGTTTATTACGTCGAACATAAACTTTCTCGCCGTCTTGAAATATCATTAGGTTCCCTTTTGACAGATTTATTATTTTCTCTTGTGCTACAGTCAGTCTGGCCTTAATTAACTTGAGATAATCTTTCGTTCAGAGTTGAATGAATTGTGGTATTGTACTTGTATGTTGCCAATAAAATAAGTTCTGGAACGTCAGCCAAGTTTTGTTCTGCCTTGATACAACGAGCAATTTCTGTTATTGTGGAATGCTCTATCCCGAAGTGGTCTTTTAAGAAATTGGTTACTGTGTTTGAATGAAACGATTTCTCGTTATCGCATACAACAAGCTTGTTTTTTTTTAACTTATTTAATACTATTAGCAATGCAGTTTTAATATCTATTGTTGATCTGGATGGAATAGGAATTACAATGGTGAACTTTGAGAATTTGTCAATACAAGTGAAAAAGTGAAGTTTGTCTACAGAGAAAATGTCTATATGTAAAATTTGACCAGGATAATCTGGAATGGGAGTTTTCCCTATTTCCGGTTTCGCTGGGTG
Organism: Rhagoletis zephyria; assembly: GCF_001687245.7. Taxonomy (NCBI): domain Eukaryota; kingdom Metazoa; phylum Arthropoda; class Insecta; order Diptera; family Tephritidae; genus Rhagoletis; species Rhagoletis zephyria. The sequence goes on along the minus strand of NW_016157166.1, from coordinate 369,661 downwards.
CCTATTATATTTCTTTTCCATACAAGTTCTACAGTTCTTAGCTATTGTTGATAGTATTTTTTTCATATCTGGAAAGAAATATTCCGTCACCAGTTCCTTATAGTTTTCTTGAATTGAACGTTGTGCTCTGTTATGTTCGGCAGTAGCCGCTTCGATTTGGTCTTCTTTTCTGATAAGGTCTATGACTATGACTATGGAAAGCTTTGTGCTCCGAATGGAGAGACCAACATCAACTGTCGTGCGAACAGATATATTGAGACTTTCATTGCTTAGTAACGGGCACAGCACTCAAATGGTACTGGCAAGTACTAGAGGATCACGCGGACGATGAAAACTTTGGATATGATCAGTTAAAGGCAGAATTGTTAGCTCAGTTTAAGTCTGCTGAGTCTGATTACGAGGTCATAAAAGAGATTATGGAAAGAAAGCAGGGTCCACAGGAGACATTTGAAGATTTTTACGCCGACGTACATGACCTCACGTTCCGCCTAAAGAAGAAAATTCCAGAGGCTGAACTGGTCAAAATAATAAAGGGTAACTTAAAGCCATATTTGGCAAATCTAACTTTTGCGGCAAAAATAAGTTCCCTAGCTGAACTCAAAAGTGAGTGAAAGCGGGCAAAGAGATTAATTAAAGAAAACCGTTCAAGAAGTAAGATAGTTAGTGAATTAGAAATGAAAGGTAAGAATGATAGCGACTATTGCGGAGAAGCGCAGACAGTATAAATATAAGCTTTCAGTACGTATAGTAAGAGTAAGCCAGGCCAGAGTAGGGTGGTTCCCAATGCAGGCAATTATGCTTCGTCAAATCCCAACCCCATTTCCTTTAATCCTAATCCGAATGTTTGTAGTGGTCCACAAAATAATCATAGTGTCCCTAGTCAAGTTTTTTGTGCATCCCCCTTTCACCTCATGTTATCTTTTGTGTGCGGTATGCCGGTAGATTATTACCTAAAGAACCCGGCAGAAGTAGCAAAAGATAGTAAATGTAAATCCCCTTTCCACTCTATGAAATGTTTTGCGTGTGGGGGTGAAGCGTCCTATTGTGTTTTGAAGGCAGATGCGGGAAACAACGCGCTGGCAGAGTTGACCGGGACCTCTGTCCAGAACCAGAAGCACCCGGAACCCTAAATGATGTGGAAGAAAAGGTGAGAGTGTTAAAGATACTGAAACGCAGTAGTAGCTTAGAAGATCAGAACGTAGGGGAAGGTAATGAGGCGTCATCACAACGATGTTTTAGGAAAAGTTTACACGAGAGAAAAGCAGAATATGAAGAAGCGAGAAAAAGAATTTTTATGGAAGAAGTTATTCAAGAGCGTAGAATGAGGAATTTTTTGAAAATTAAGAAAATGCGTGAGAAACAGGTACTTTAAAGAGGATCAAGCAAAAAGTCGTCGCCACAATAGTGACTTTGAAAGGAGACAACCGCTTTTTCGCTCGTACAGTAATGGGCGGATAGGAGGCATTAGCATTGCTTGATTCGGGTGCCTGTGCCAGTTGCCTCGGAAAAGATGCAATGAGGTTTCTTGAGGGTAAAGAAAGTGAAATAGTCCATGTGACGGGGAAAAATGTGAGAACGACAAGCGGTGGTGAAACTCCGGTGATTGGAGTAATTAAACTACCCATTGCCTGGTATGGGATAACGAAAGAATTGGAATTCCTTATAGTGCCCGAATTAACCCAAGAAGTATAATTAGGCATAGATTTTTGGCGTGTGTTTGAGATGGATGTAGTAAACACGGGTGTGAATGGGCGAATGTGCAATAATACAGTTTCAAAGATTGAACCCGCCGAAGGTGACCTTGTGTTTGATGCCGTGCAACATGAACTTTCAGCGCCCCAAAAGTTATTATTGGAAAAGACAAAGGCAAAATTTCCATCATTCGCGGTTTTAGACCTAGGAAGAACCGACATAGAAGAACTCGTGATTGAGGTAGTAAACGGAAACATGCCGGTCAAACAGAGGCATTATCCTATCTCACCCGCGATTCAGAAGTTAGTCTTCGCGGAATTGTACCGGATGTTAAGCATGGGGGTTACCGAAGAAAGTAACAGCAGCTGGAGCTCGCCTGTATCCCTCGTCATTAAAAGCAGCAAGAATCGATTGTGTTTGGATGCCAGGAAGGTGAACGAACGCACTATTAAGGATGCATACCCTCTGCCACACATCGATGGTATCCTTAGCCGGCTACAAGATACACATTATATTTCCGCCATTGACCTCAAGGATGCCTTTTGGCAGATACCATTAGACCTTAAATCACGTGAAAAGACAGCGTTCACCGTTCCTGGCAGGCCACTTTATCAGTTCACCGTAATGCCTTTCGGTCTTTGTAATGCAGCTCAACGTATGTGTTGTCTTATGGACAAGGTCATTCCGGCCGCTCTTCGTGAATATGTGTTTGTGTACTTAGATGGCCTGTTAGTTTGTTCTGTTGATTTTGAGTCTCACGTGTCTTTATTGGAAAAGGTCGCTAAGTGTTTGCGCGAAATGTCGAGAAAAGCAAGTTTTGCTATAAGGAACTTAAGTATTTAGGCTACGTAGTAGGAGGTGGCTGCATAAGAACCGATCCTAGCAAAATAGCAGCTGTTAGAGATTTTCCGCAACCAAAATCCCCAAGGCAGCTCAGACGTTTCCTGGGCATGTCGGGGTGGTATAGACGATTTATTAAAAGCTACGCCACCATAGCAGCTCCGCTGCATGAATGTTTAACTAAGGACAAAATAAAAAGGTTTGCAATGACGGACGAAGCGACTACAGAATTTGAACAACTTAAACAAAGCCTCATCTCAGCACCTGTTTTAGTACACCCAGATTTCCATAGGCATTTCTACATCCAATGTGATGCATCGACGGAGTGGGCGGGGTACTTTTCCAACTGGACGAGGAAGGAAACGAGAGACCGATAGCATACATGTCTGCTAAATTAAACAAGGCACAGCGTAATTATAGTGTTACGGAGATGGAGTGCTATGCAGCTGTCTTTTGTGTGAAGAGGTTCAGGCCATACATTGAAGGGTTACCTTTGACCATAATAACCGACCATGCAAGCTTAAAGTGGCTGATGGGCGAAAAGGACCTTAGTGGGCGCCTGGCTAGATGGAGTTTGAAGCTGCAAGCATTCCACTTCGACATCGTACATCGCAAAGGCTCCCAAAATGTCGTGCCTGACACATTGTCGCGGATGAATGTTGAAGAAATTAAACCAGCCGAGAGGAATCTCGATATTTGCCTTGACTCACCTTATTTTAAGACTGCGGATTACACGGGACTGATAGACGTTATAACGAAGGACCAAGACAAACTTCCAGAGCTTTGAGTATCTGACGGATATATGTAAAAACGGACTCAATTCAACAGGGGAGACGAACTACAGGAACACCATTCATGGAAACTCTGGGTGCCTTCAGAACTACGCCTAGGATTAGTAGAATCAGCACATCATTCGCCATCAGCGGGACATGGCGGTATTCATAAAACCTTAGCCCGAATTAGAGAAAGGTATTATTGGCCGGGAATAGTTTCCGATGTTCAAAAATGTATAAAGGATTGCACTGTATGTAAGTCAAGCAACAAATAATTTTCGTAAACCACCAATGGGTAGACAGCAAATAACTGACCTTTCCAACGTCTTTATGTGGATTTTATGGGACCATATCCTCGTACTAAGGATGGGAATGTTTTATGTTTATATGCCTAGATCATTTTTCTAAATTTGTTTTTATAAAACCGATGCAGCGAGCTACAGCTGCTAAAGTAGTCGAGTTCCTCGAAAGAGAAGTTTTTCACGTGTTCGGAGTGCCCGAGTTTGTACACTCAGACAATGGAAAACAATTCGTGTCTGAAATGTTTACTAATTTCCTTGCCAAATATGGGATGAAGCACATCAGAACTGCGTTTTACTCTCCACAAGCGAACGCAACAGAACGTGTCAATAGGTCAGTGCTACAAATGATAAGGTCGTACGTCGGGAAAAGCCAGCGAAATTGGGACCAACACGTTAGCGACGCTGCGTTTGCCTTGAGGAGTGTGGAGCATGCCGCTACAGGCGAGTCACCATACTATGTAGTATTTGGAATGCCCATGGTACAGCACGGTGCCTCTTGCGACATTTTACGCAGGTTAGGTCCTGTAATGGATTCTGATTGTAGAATTGATTTAGGACTAGATAGGCAGCAACTAATTAGGAATAAAGTCTTTGACGAGCTTAAGCGAGCACATCAATTAGGTGAAAAGGTTTATAACACAAGGGCACGAGAAATCAAATTCAATATTTGACAGGTGGTATACCGTAGAAATTTTAAACAGATTTCCCAAATTGATAACTACAATGCAAAACTAGCGCCAAGGCAAATGCAATGTGTTGTCTTGCGTATAATAGGCAACTCTATGTATGAGCTGGGAGACATGTCAAGGAAACGAGTAGGGGTATACCACGCTAAAGACATTTTTGCAGCATTGGTATCACATTACCTTTGTTCGTGGTTGTCCATCGTTCCACTTGACCTATATTTTGAAGCAATTTGTGATCTTATTCATGTATTTGTTTATTGACTTGACTATTTACTTCTATTATATTATTTATTTATTGATTTAATTATTTATTTATTTATTTATGTAGCTACCTGTCAATTTATGTATTTATTTATTTATTGAGTTATTTATCTATACTAATTTATTTACTTACCTTGACAATTTTGTGGCAATAGCAGTTGTAGTTGTAATCATTCATGCATACCAGTGATAGGCTTAGAGTTGAGTGATATATTTACCCAGTGATAGGTTAAGCTAGATATAGGCATCACTAGATGGAAGGACAATTAGACAAAAAAAAAACAAGCAGAGTTAAGCTGAATGAGAACATGTGACAGATACCCGGATGTAGGTCATGGGTCGGGGCCACACAGTTTGATCAGCGCACTACATGATGGCGATAGATAAACAGAGAAAGTGTACAAAAGATTTTTTTTTTTTTATCTCGAGTTATGCCATTTTTTTCACTTTGAAGCCGTGTTTGATGGTGTTTCCAAACAATATTTTTAACGATTAAATAGCCATGGGACGTATTTTAAGAGGAAATAACTATATCGCACGTTTAAAAATATAGAGATGTAACTCAAAATTTACGTTTTTGGAGATATCAATACGCAATTAATAAGCTTGTTAGGTAAAATATATTCAGTCTAACAGGTAACCAAACTTCCCAAATATGGCGAAGATATGTGTCTTTCCATTTGTCTTTTTGTATACCAACTGTATGAATTGATAAAACTTTGATTGCGTTTTCCCACAAAATTGAAATTTTTAAATACTTCGTTATATTATTAATCGCGCGATATATTGTGTTCAAAGTTAATTCCCAGGAAGCCACTCAAGTTGTTTTATCAAAATTGCACTGATATATTAGACACGCATAGACAAAGAAAAGTACAATAGGCGCTATCAACAAGAGGCAAATATCTCGAAATTAAAATAAATGTTATTTTTAGGACGGGTTAAATCTGGACATATGTATTGGTTTCAGGTAATTTCGCGGAGGAGGCAATCCAGAAGGACCTCGATCCTCAGTAAAAATTGTGCATACGTACAAGCAAAATTACGTATGTGAAAAGTTCGCACATAAGAAAAAGATTGCGTCGATAGCTGTCCCGAAGGCATACATATGTACAAGCGAAGTATACAAGAAAATCACCAAACCAAAGAGCATAACGAACGTCGTGGAAAGTTAGAAAAGGGCGCGTGGATACCAGCGGGCCAACGATTGGAAAATAAGTGAGCATTGGATACTTACCGTCTCTCTCTCTCCTAATTCGCCGCCGAGTAACGAGTACACAGACGTGGGCTGTTGCTGGGTGATCTCCCCGCCAGCGGTCTTCCTTTGCCTAGACTTATGGTTTTTGCTTAATTTTAATACGCGCGTATATGTACTCATGTTAACTTGCCTTCACAATTTTCCTTGGCTACTTTTTAGTTATACATATTGCTTGTTTTAGCTTATATGCATATAAACCTTTTTTTGTTTTCTTTTTTTTTGGAAATAATTTTTCTTAGAAATAATTACGAAAAAAAATATTATCTTGCGCAGAATTTTATTTTTATACGGAATTCCGATAAAGTGATATTGGTGTTGGTAGCCTAATTTTTTTATCTCACTTATTTAACTGTTTGAATTTTTTTTCCAACATGGCCACACTATTTCTGTATTATATAAGCCTCGTTATGTATTAGTTGGTATGCATTATTCTTTATCACTAGTTAGGTTGTTCAAATTAATTTATTTTTGCACTTGGATTTTTGAGAAGTATTCAGAATTTCTTTTTTTTGTAAACTAATCTGAATTCCACCATTATTTTCTTTTGCTTACACTCGCATACCTTTCGTTCAACACACACTTTGGATTTCCATTGATATTTCGATCCTTCACATTTTTTCTCTCACTTCTTCGCGTTTTTTTTTTGTCCATCAAGGTTGGGTTTCACCTTTTTTTTTTTGATTTTTCAATTGCATAGTTTCTTGTTGGATTCGCGAGTTTTTTTTCATTATTTCGTTAGTTTAAATTTTCCGCGGACTAGAATTAAAGAAAAGATTCCTGTTGAGTTACACTGACCGCGTGGGACTGACCAGAGCTTCAATCGCTGCCCACAGTTCCGAATGAGAGCCCTGGTCGCATGAACAAAATTAGAACCCGTTCTAATAGCCCCTTGGATCCACTATTTATTTTATATATATATGTACATGTGCGAATAAGTTGTGAACATTCTCTCCTACAGCTTTCCAGAACTCCAGTGTCGATGGTACCAGCGTCAATGGAGCCAGAAACGAGGTGAGTGACTTATATACATAAACATATATATATATATATATATATATATATATATATATATAGGCATAAAAAAATTAGTATTTTATTCATGCCTATGCAATTATTTTCGTTGTGTTTTTTTATCGCGTTGGTTAAAATGCATCTGCGCGGATACAAGGTTTAGTGCCTATGGGCAGATGTTAACCCTTTGCCACCTAATAATTCTTGTTGAAGAAAAGAAGAAAGTAGAATGCAAATATATTTACGTATAAATCGATTTTTATTAAGAACAAAAGGGTTGGAATTGGGAGAAGGAAAGCGAAGGGAGTGTTAAGCATAGAAGTCAAATGAATTGTAGAGATAAAATTTAGATCTAATAAAAATATATAAAAAAATCCAAAATTAAATAAATAAAACAACTTAAAGATCAAATATCTTTTGTGTTAGAGTATTAGCGAGTAAGAGATAGAATTTATTGATGAATTAAATAAATTGAAATATATTTCGGTTCAAGGAAATTTCTCTATCTTTCAGTTTATTAGGGTATAGTTGGTCAGGACCATTATCATGGCGTGCTAAAAAACCCTAGGGTTGGTGTGAGAGGGGGTTGCTCTCTAGGAGCAATGGTGCAACACAGGAGAGCTATTCCGCTGCCGGGACTAGCTTGACGGACGTCGGACACGAATCGACTATTCAACTTACGGACTAATGTCAGTATTGGGAGTTCTACTAAAGTAGGTGGAGTCGAAGTAGAGCTCATGGCTGTTTGATGTTCAAGCAGAGGGGGAGGGCTGACTCCAAGCTGACAGGACGGATTCTCCGGCTTTCTATCTTTTCTATAGTATCAGGCATGAACCCTTATTTTTTTTGTTTGTGTAGCAGTAAGCGGTAAGAAGTGTCTAGAACCGCGCCCACTTACGACTAGCTTAGCCCGGGCTTCCAGCATGCCTGGTCCGCCACGACTTCATATCCACGACATCACGCTTACACAACAAAAATGGCGCCCAACGATTTTAATACCTCAGCACTTTTAGTTTTTCTCGTAGTCACTTTTATACTTTATCTGTTCACGTCCTCTATCCTTACTTATTTCTGCTCCCATTTCATACCTTTCTATGTTCTCTAGTTTTTCTTTTTTGGAAAGGACTGATCATTAAAGGTTGTCTTTACTGGTTTGTCAGCTTCACACGGGTTTAGATCTTGGGTGAATGAGAAAGAAGAAGCGTTGATAATGGTAGGGGGGAGTATGTGCTACTGGGAGTTCCTAACGCTGGTCTTCGGACTGCTGGGAGTGGTATCCCAATGGTAATTCACATACAAACAACACTTTGTTTGGTGTCACGCAGACGAGCTACCATCTGTAGGTTTCAGCTACTGACCTATGTGAGGTTCGTCGAATGATTTCAAAAGCGTATGGGGGTAATTTACAGCTAGATCAATGTGCTTCCAGCTGCGGTGGCCTAGGCTAGTCTCGCTGAAGTGGCACGTCAGACTAACTGGGGGAGTGATATGGACACATACGACAACGGAAAGACGAGCAGATAGCAGGATCTCCCTGTGTTTGCACCACCGGAGACGACCCCTAAATACACACCAACAATTAAATTTGCACTTGAATTTACCAGTATTGCTTTAGTTTTTTTGCTTTGAATTTTGTTACCTTGAACCTCTTGAAGTATTCTAGGCATATTTTTCTTACTTTTAAATATATATATCCACAACCTTTTTATTTTTTTAGTTCATACGCATACCTTGAATTTCCTGAATTAATTTAATTATTTATAATTATAATTGTTATAAATTGTTTTTATGTATTTATCTCATTACCATTTATTTTTATTTTTTTATTTGCTTTTTGTTCATATTAATCGAGTGAGTGAAATTTTATCGGATTTGCATTTGAAATTCGTTTACGGTTAAGTTTTTGTTGAGAACGAGTGAAAAATTCCCACTTGTCTTGCGAGTGAGTGGATGGATAATTCGAATAAAAATCTGATTCCAATACAGAGGGCAGGCTTGGGAATCCTGGGAGATAGACGGGTAACACGTAGCGTAACACGAGCGAGCGCTAGAAAATCAGGTCGTAGGTTCACTTCTTACACAAATAGATACGGGTATAGAACATTCTGTCGATTTTATCCCCACGGATTATTTTAACCGCTGTTCATCTAGGATTTTTGGTCGGTTAAGCTCCGCGTGCGAACCACAGCAAAATTTCAACAATCTAACAACATAATTGTCAATACGTCTTACAGTACCTTGAGTTTTTCGCAAAAGTTAGAAAGAATATTAGAAATGTCACAAGAAACTAACCAGGGGGGAGTATTAGAAGGAGCAGTCGGAGGTGTTAGCCAGCCAGCGTCGCAAGAGGCCAGGAATGATGGCGCAGATGCTGCAGCAACTACAGACCGCGTTGAGCAACTAAACCAAATGATGGCCCTTATGATGCAACAAAATCGGGTTATGGCTGATTGCATGGATGAAGTGAGAAAAGCAACCGAGTCGCTGACGTAGAGGCATCAATGCACTCACCAACTGCTGCAACTTCAGCTCCGCCACGATCTGCTTAAACCCCGGGGCGCACACAAGACCAGCCAGGTAGTGAAGACAGACGAGAACAAAATAGAATTAGCCACCACCAGGACAGAAAGAAAGTTGACCTGGACCAATGGCATTTGGAATTCGACGGTACCAACAAGACAATGACAGTGGAAAGCTTTGTGTTCCGAGTGGAGAGAATGAGGGACCAACATCAACTGTCGTGCGAACAGATATATAGAGACTTTCATTGCTTAGTAACGGGCACAGCACTCAAAGCAAGTACTAGAGGATCACGCGGACGATGAAAACTTTGGATATGATCAGTTAAAGGCAGAATTGTTAGCTCAGTTTAAGTCTGCTGAGTCTGATTACGAGGTCATAAAAGAGATTATGGAAAGAAAGCAGGGTCTACAGGAGACATTTGAAGATTTTTACGCCGACGTACATGACCTCACGTTCCGCCTAAAGAAGAAAATTCCAGAGGCTGAGCTGGTCAAAATAATAAAGGGGAACTTAAAGCCATATTTGGCAAATCTAACTTTTGCGGCAAAAATAAGTTCCCTAGCTGAACTCAAAAGTGAGTGCAAGCGGGCAGAGAGATTAATTAAAGAAAACCGTTCAAGAAGTAAGATAGTTAGTGAATTAGAAATGAAAGATAAGAATGATAGCGACTATTGTGGAGAAGCGCAGACAGTATAAATATAAGCTTTCAGTATGAATAGTAAGAGTAAGCCAGGCCAGAGTAGGGTGGTTCCCAATGCAGGCAATTATGCTTCGTCAAATCCCAACCCCATTTCTTTAATCCTGATCCGAATGTTTGTAGCGGTCCACAAAATAATCATAGTGTCCCTAGTCAAGTTTTTTGTGCATCCCCCTTTCACCCCATGTTATCTTTTGTGTGCGGTATGCCGGTAGATTATTACCTAAAGAACCCGGCAGAAGCAGCAAAAAATAGTAAATGTAAATCCCCTTTCCACTCTATGAAATGTTTTGCGTATGGGGGTGAAGCGTCCTATTGTGTTTTTAAGGCAGATGCAGGAAACAACGCGCTGGCAGAGTTGACCGGGACCTCTGTCCAGAACCAGAAGCACCCGGAACCCTAAATGATGTGGAAGAAAAGGTGAGAGTGTTAAAGATACTGAAACGCAGTAGTAGCTTAGAAGATCAGAACGTAGGGGAAGGTAATGAGGCGTCATCACAACGATGTTTTAGGAAAAGTTTACACGAGAGAAAAGCAGAATATGAAGAAGCGAGAAAAAGAATTTTTATGGAAGAAGTTATTCCAGAGCGTAGAATGAGGAATTTTTTGAAAATTAAGAAAATGCGTGAGAAACAGGTACTTTAAAGAGGATCAAGCAAAAAGTCGTCGCCACAATAGTGACTTTGAAAGGAGACAACCGCTTTTTCGCTCGTACAGTAATGGGCGGATAGGAGGCATTAGCCTTGCTTGATTCGGGTGCCTGTGCCAGTTGCCTCGGAAAAGATGCAATGAGGTTTCTTGAGGGTAAAGAAAGTGAAATAGTCCATGTGACGGGGAAAAATGTGAGAACGACAAGCGGTGGTGAAACTCCGGTGATTGGAGTAATTAAACTACCCATTGCCTGGTATGGGATAACGAAAGAATTGGAATTCCTTATAGTGCCCGAATTAACCCAAGAAGTATAATTAGGCATAGATTTTTGGCGTGTGTTTGAGATGGATGTAGTAAACACGGGTGTGAATGGGCGAATGTGCAATAATACAGTTTCAAAGATTGAACCCGCCGAAGGTGACCTTGTGTTTGATGCCGTGCAACATGAACTTTCAGCGCCCCAAAAGTTATTATTGGAAAAGACAAAGGCAAAATTTCCATCATTCGCGGTTTTAGACCTAGGAAGAACCGACATAGAAGAACTCGTGATTGAGGTAGTAAACGGAAACATGCCGGTCAAACAGAGGCATTATCCTATCTCACCCGCGATTCAGAAGTTAGTCTTCGCGGAATTGTACCGGATGTTAAGCATGGGGGTTACCGAAGAAAGTAACAGCAGCTGGAGCTCGCCTGTATCCCTCGTCATTAAAAGCAGCAAGAATCGATTGTGTTTGGATGCCAGGAAGGTGAACGAACGCACTATTAAGGATGCATACCCTCTGCCACACATCGATGGTATCCTTAGCCGGCTACAAGATACACATTATATTTCCGCCATTGACCTCAAGGATGCCTTTTGGCAGATACCATTAGACCTTAAATCACGTGAAAAGACAGCGTTCACCGTTCCTGGCAGGCCACTTTATCAGTTCACCGTAATGCCTTTCGGTCTTTGTAATGCAGCTCAACGTATGTGTTGTCTTATGGACAAGGTCATTCCGGCCGCTCTTCGTGAATATGTGTTTGTGTACTTAGATGGCCTGTTAGTTTGTTCTGTTGATTTTGAGTCTCACGTGTCTTTATTGGAAAAGGTCGCTAAGTGTTTGCGCGAAATGTCGAGAAAAGCAAGTTTTGCTATAAGGAACTTAAGTATTTAGGCTACGTAGTAGGAGGTGGCTGCATAAGAACCGATCCTAGCAAAATAGCAGCTGTTAGAGATTTTCCGCAACCAAAATCCCCAAGGCAGCTCAGACGTTTCCTGGGCATGTCGGGGTGGTATAGACGATTTATTAAAAGCTACGCCACCATAGCAGCTCCGCTGCATGAATGTTTAACTAAGGACAAAATAAAAAGGTTTGCAATGACGGACGAAGCGACTACAGAATTTGAACAACTTAAACAAAGCCTCATCTCAGCACCTGTTTTAGTACACCCAGATTTCCATAGGCATTTCTACATCCAATGTGATGCATCGACGGAGTGGGCGGGGTACTTTTCCAACTGGACGAGGAAGGAAACGAGAGACCGATAGCATACATGTCTGCTAAATTAAACAAGGCACAGCGTAATTATAGTGTTACGGAGTTGGAGTGCTATGCAGCTGTCTTTTGTGTGAAGAGGTTCAGGCCATACATTGAAGGGTTACCTTTGACCATAATAACCGACCATGCAAGCTTAAAGTGGCTGATGGGCGAAAAGGACCTTAGTGGGCGCCTGGCTAGATGGAGTTTGAAGCTGCAAGCATTCCACTTCGACATCGGACATCGCAAAGGCTCCCAAAATGTCGTGCCTGACACATTGTCGCGGATGAATGTTGAAGAAATTAAACCAGCCGAGAGGAATCTCGATATTTGCCTTGACTCACCTTATTTTAAGACTGCGGATTACACGGGACTGATAGACGTTATAACGAAGGACCAAGACAAACTTCCAGAGCTTTGAGTATCTGACGGATATATGTAAAAACGGACTCAATTCAACAGGGGAGACGAACTACAGGAACACCATTCATGGAAACTCTGGGTGCCTTCAGAACTACGCCTAGGATTAGTAGAATCAGCACACTATTCGCCATCAGCGGGACATGGCGGTATTCATAAAACCTTAGCCCGAATTAGAGAAAGGTATTATTGGCCGGGAATAGTTTCCGATGTTCAAAAATGTATAAAGGATTGCACTGTATGTAAGTCAAGCAAAACAACATATCATTTTCGTAAACCACCAATGGGTAGGCAGCAAATAACTGAGGGACCTTTCCAACGTCTTTATGTGGATTTTATGGGACCATATCCTCGTACTAAGGATGGGAATGTTTTATGTTTATATGCCTAGATCATTTTTCTAAATTTGTTTTTATAAAACCGATGCAGCGAGCTACAGCTGCTAAAGTAGTCGAATTCCTCGAAAGAGAAGTTTTTCACGTGTTCGGAGTGCCCGAATTTGTGCACTCAGACAATGGAAAACAATTCGTGTCTGAAATGTTTACTAATTTCCTTGCCAAATATGGGATGAAGCACATCAGAACTGCGTTTTACTCTCCACAAGCGAACGCAACAGAACGTGTCAATAGGTCAGTGCTACAAATGATAAGGTCGTACGTCGGGAAAAGCCAGCGAAATTGGGACCAACACGTTAGCGACGCTGCGTTTGCCTTGAGGAGTGTGGAGCATGCCGCTACAGGCGAGTCACCATACTATGTAGTATTTGGAATGCCCATGGTACAGCACGGTGCCTCTTACGACATTTTACGCAGGTTAGGACCTGTAAAAGATTCTGATTGTAGAATTGATTTAGGACTAGATAGGCAGCAACTAATTAGGAATAAAGTCTTCGACGAGCTTAAGCGAGCACATAAATTAGGTGAAAAGGTTTATAACACAAGGGCACGAGAAATCAAATTCAATATTGGACATGTGGTATACCGTAGAAATTTTAATCAGAGCTCTAAAATTGATAGCTACAATGCAAAACTAGCGCCAAGGCAAATGCAATGTGTTGTCTTGCGTATAATAGGCAACTCTATGTATGAGCTGGGAGACATGTCAAGGAAACGAGTAGGTGTATACCACGCTAAAGACATTTTTGCAGCATTGGTATCACATTACCTTTGTTCGTGGTTGTCCATCGTTCCACTTGACCTATATTTTGAAGCAATTTGTGATCTTATTTATGTATTTGTTTATTGACTTGACTATTTACTTATATTATTTATTTACTGATTTAATTATTTATTTATTTATGTAGCTACCTGACAATTTATGTATTTATTTATTTATTGAGTTATTTATTTATACTAATTTATTTACTTACCTTGACACTTTTGTGGCAATAGTAGTTGTAGTTGTAATCATACATGTTTACCAGTGATAGGCTTAGAGTTGAGTGATATATTTACCCAGTGATAGGTTAAGCTAGATAGAGGCATCACTAGATGGAAGGATAATTAGACAAAAAAAAACAAGCAGAGTTAAGCTGAATGAGAACATGTGACAGATGCCCGGCTGTAGGTCATGGGTCGGGGCCACACGTGGCAGGAGCAGTGAATAAGGATAGGCTGCGTTATGAATTTCCTTACGCACACGCTCCATAATGCAGGCATCATCGGCGGGTGCGAGCCTGTTAACGACAGCCGAGTTGCTGAAGAAGTATGTTAAGTTGTACATGGGGAAGGTATCTGAACCGAGTCTGCAACTACCAACCTATGTTCGTGCAACGCTGCCAAGCATCTCTGCTAACCACTCTGGAAATCCCAAGCTAGCCTATGTTATGCATGACTGTATGTTTGGATAAAAGTGTGTGTGTGTGACGAGTTGTTCGATGGGGTTGTTGCGTGGTGTTCGATGGGCAAATTGTAAGAAGATAGTTTGATCAGCGCACTACATGATGGCGATTGATAAACAGAGAAAGTGTACAAAAGAGTTGTTTTTGTTGCGAACTCATGACCTAAAGTGCGATCGGCTATTCTCTTGGCAATTACTGAAGATAGAGCAACCGAAAGTGTCAGACACGAGTGCGGGATATATTTTTGGCAAGTGGTATTAAGAAAAAAAAACACCGTTTCAATGGTGTTAGGTTAGGTTAGGTTAAGGTGGCAGACCCGCAAAGGGGACTCACTTAGACATTTGATTGTCCATTGTGATACCACATTACATAGGAACGGTAACTGCGTAAAAATTACGAGAAGCGCTGGGTGCTCATAATGAAGTTCTTCAAACAGCTGATGTCCACTCCGGAGAGTCCCTCGGGAGTGTCGATGAAATGCGCACCGAGATGCTTAAACCGTAATCTAGCGAATGCCGGGCAGTTGAGTAGGAAGTGCTGAGATGATTCCACCTCGTCCTCCAGGCAACTGCGGCAGTAGGGATCCGTGACGATATTGAGTCGCACCGCGTGGGTTCCCATTGGACAGTGTCCGGTCAGTACACCTGTGAAAATCGAGAGCTGACGCTTAGCCAGCTGCAGTAGTTCCCTTGACCGCCCGCGGTTCACAACCGGCCAGAAGGACCTTGCAACTCTGCAAGTCGGGGTTTTTTCCCAGCGCTCGCTGAGCCGACCGTGAGCCCATCTGTCCAAAAGCAGGCCGCAGGTTGCCAACGGAACTTCAATGCCCTCCCTGTCCGAGGTGATGGCCTCAAGGGTACCTTGCCTGGCCAGTTCATCAGCCCTGCAATTTCCCGCGATATCACTGTGCCCCGGGACCCAAATCAGCTTGATCTGGAAGTACTCCGAGGCAGTTGAGAGAGAGGTCAGGCATTCCCCAACCAGTTTTGAACACACCATTAGCGATCCCAGTGCCCTGATTGCCGCTTGGCTATCAGTATATATATTTACCCTCCTTTTTGACAGTACATTGGTGCGTAGCCAATCGGCTGCCTCCTTTATAGCGGCCACCTCTGCCTGAAAGACGCTGCAGAGATCCGGCAGTCTGAAAGTAAGATCTACTGAGAGTTCCTGACAGTAGACACCTCCTCCAACTCTCCCTTCCAGCTTCGATCCGTCCGTAAAGATGTTTATTGGACCTCTTCTCCAGAGACTACCCCTCTTCCATTCATCCCTTGAGGGGATGTGCGTGGAGAAGGATCCTTTAGGGGCCAGCCTCGGGTGACCCCGGTCCATTTCTTTCGGCACGAAGTCGAAGCTTTCGAGAATTGTCGAGTGTCCGTGCGCTGGATTGAAAGAGAACCCAGAGCTTTTGAGCCTAATGGCTGAGCGAACCGCCGCTACTTTGCCCGAAATGTCGACAGGTGCGACATTGAGTATAGCGTTCAGCGCTAAGGTGGGAGTGGTTCGGAGCGCCCCGCTGATCCCAACGAGGGCTGCCCTTTGCACGCGCTCTAGCTTCCTAACATGAGTGGTCTTTTCCAGTGAACTCCACCAGACGATGACCCCATACAACATTATTGGCTTAATTATGGTTTCATATAGCCAATGCATCACTTTTGGGGAGAGGCCCCATCTCTTCCCTATGGTATTCTTGCAGCAGTAGAGGGCCACCGATGCCTTCCTCACTCGTTCCTCAATATTAGGTTTCCATGACAGTTTCCCGTCCAGGATCACGCCCAAGAACTTGACTCTGTCAGAGAGAACAAGTGGAACACCCCCTATTGAGGGAAGCTGGGCATGAGGCTTTTTGTACCTACTGCTAAAAAGAACGAGCTCCGTCTTTCCAGGATTGACAGCAAGCCCGCAGCTAGCGGACCAATTTGTGACCCTGTTTAGGTACCCTTGCATGAGATCGTACAGAGTGTTCAAGAACTTTCCTCTGACGATGAGTGCCACGTCATCCGCGTAGGCAATAACCCGGCATCCTGTCCTCTCCAATTCCTCCAGGACGTCGTTTATCACGACTATCCAGAGGAAGGGTGAAAGGACGCCTCCCTGTGGGGAGCCTTCGAGGACAGACCCGGAAGACTGGGAGAGGAGCCCGCGCTGGTGCTGGCGATTCCGTCTAGCACCCCCCTTAATCGCTCTCTCAGTCCGGCCCCTTGCCTAGAGACCCCCACGGAGTCCGGTTCCGGCACTCCTGCCCTCCCAGTGGCGACAGCACCTGCCCCCCCAGAAGTGTTTAAGTGCGTCGGCTTCGACGCGTTCTTACCCCCCGAGTGACCATCCGTTAAGGATCCCCCAGAGATAGAAGTTGTAGAACGAGGCGGTTTCGCCTGGCATACCGTAGGTGGTGCTGTAGCCCCCCCAGATGAGCCGGCTTTGGGGGTCGGCTCCGACTCCCCGCCACCGCTGGAAAGCTTATTTTTTTGTAAGTTTTTTGTTTTTTTGTTTTCGTTATTTTCGTTGTTTTTCATGTTTGTTGGGTCCCCACTCAGAGCCGCTATCCAAAACCCGAGCGTGTAGTCGCCTTTAAATGGTCCCATAGCTACCTCTGAACAAGACTATGGCGAGGGTTGATCAAAGGTGTAAAAAAAAGGAAAAAAAATTAAGCTCCACCGCTAACACCGAATTTATATAAAACGTCACAAATAAGCCCGCCAAATTCGAGGTAAGCTCGACACACATGTAGGATATTTGCCCCAAATTAGACACACAAAAGAGGACACATATAAAGATTAAAAACAAGAATTTTTTTTTATCACGAGTTATGCCATTTTTTTCACTGTGAAGCCGTGTTTGATGGTGTTTCCAAACAATATTTTTAACGATTAAATAGCCATGGGACACATTTTAAGAGGAATTAATTATATCGCACGTTTAATAATATAGAGATGTAACTCAAAATTTACGTTTTTGGAGATTTCAATACGCAATTAATAAGCTTGTTAGGTAGAATATATTCAGTCTAACAGGTAACCAAACTTCCCAAATATGGCGAAGATATGTGTCTTTCCATTTGTCTTTTTGTATACCAACTGTATGAATTGATAAAACTTTGATTGCGTTTTCCCACAAAATTGAATTTTTTAAATACTTCGTTATATTATTAATCGCGCGATATATTGTGTTCAAAGTTAATTCCCAGGAAGCCACTCAAGTTGTTTTATCAAAATTGCACTGATATATTAGACAGGCATAGACAAAGAAAAGTACAATAGGCGCTATCAACAAGAGGCAAATATCTCGAAATTAAAATAAATGTTATTTTTAGGACGGGTTAAATCTGGACATATGTATTGGTTTCAGGTAATTTCGCGGAGGAGGCAATCCAGAAGGACCTCGATCCTCTGTAAAAATTGTGCATACGTACAAGCATAATTACGTATGTATGTACGTATGTGAAAAGTCCGCACATAAGAAAAAGATTGCGTCGATAGCTGTCCCGAAGGCATACATATGTACAAGCGAAGTATACAAGGAAATCACCAAACCAAAGTGCATAACGATTGGAAAATAAGTGAGCATTGGCTACTTACCGTCTTTCTCTCTCCTAATTCGCCGCCGAGTAACGAGTACACAGACGTGGGCTGTTGCTGGGTGATCTCCCCGCCAGCGGTCTTCCTTTGCCTAGACTTATGGTTTTTGCTTAATTTTAATACGCGCGTACATATATTCACGTTAACTTGCCTTCACAATTTTCCTTGGCTACTGTTTAGTTATACATATTGCTCGTGTTAGCTTATATGCATATAAACCTTTTTTTTTGTTTTCTTTTTGTTTGGGGTTTTTTTTCTCAGAATTTTATTTTTATACGTGAATTTCGATAAAGTGATATTGGTGTTGGTAGCCTGATTTTTTTATCTCACTTATTTAACTGTTTGAATTTTTTTTTGCCAACATGGCCACACTATTTCTGTAGTATATAAGCCTCGTTATGTATTAGTTGGTATGCATTTTTTTTTATCACTAGTTAGGTTGTTTAAATTAATTTTTTTTGCACTTGGATTTTTGAGAATTATTCAGAATTTCTTTTTTTTTGTAAACTAATCTGAATTCCATTATTATTTTCTATTGCTTACACTCGCATACCTTTCGTTCAACACACACTTTGGATTTCCATTGATATTTCGATCCTTCACATTCTTTCTCTCCCTTCTTCGCATTTTCTTTATGTCCATCAAGGTTGGGTTTCACCTTTTTTTTTGATTTTTCAATTGCATAGTTTCTTGTTGGATTCGCGAGTTTTTTTGATTATTTCGTTAGTTTAAATTAGCCGTTGTGTTTTTTTATCGCGTTGGTTAAAATGCATCTGCGCGGATGCATATACAAGGTTTAGTGCCTATGGGCAGATATTAACCCTTTCGCCACCTAATAATTCTTGTTGAAAAAAAGAAGAAAGTAGAATGCAAATATATTTACGTATAAATCGTTTTTTATTACGAACAAAAGGATTGGAATTGGAAGAAGGAAAGCGAAGGGAGTGTTAAGCATAGAAGTCAAATGAATTGTAGAGATAAAATTTAGATCTAATAAAAATATATAAAAAAATCTAAAAACAAATAAATAAAACAACTTAAAGATTAAATATCTTGGGTGTTGGATTATTAGCGAGTAAGAGATAGAATTTATTGATGAATTAAATAAATTGAAATGTATTTCGGTTCAAGGAAATTTCTCTGTCTTTCGGTATATTAGGGTATAGTTGGTCAGGACCATTATCATGGTGTCCTAAAAAACCCTAGGGTTGGGTTGAGAGGGGGTTGCTCTCTAGGAGCAATGGTGCAACATAGGAGAGCTATTCCGCTGCCGAGTATTGGGAGTTCTACTAAAGTAGGTGGAGTCGAAGTAGAGCTCATGGCTGTTTGATGTTCAAGCAGCGGGGGAGGGCTGACTCCAAGCTGACAGGACGGATTCTCCGGCTTTCTATCTTTTCTATAGTATCAGGCATGAACCTTTATTTTTTTTGTTTGTGTAGCAGTAAGCGGTAAGAAGTGGCAAGAACCGCGCCCACTTACGACGAGCTTAGCCCGGGCTTCCAGCATGCCTGGTCCGCCACGACTTCCTATCCACAACATCAGGCTTACACAACAATGTGACTTATGGTTCCGAAGTTATTGCTGATTAAAAATTCCACGCCTATCGGATGTGCCACGCCCCTTTTAACAAACTCATTTATATATAACTTAACATAGGAACCAACCATAGATATGACTTCATACCAAACTTCAAATTCATGTGACTTATGGTTCCGCTGGTTATAGCTGAAACAAAATTCCACGCCTATGGGATGTGCCACGCCCCTTTTTACAAACTCATTCATATAAAACTTAACATAAGAACCTACAATAGATATAACTTTATATCAAATTTCAAATTCATGTGACTTATGGATCCGCTGTCTATAGCTGATAAAAAATTCCACGCCTAAGGGATGTGCCACGCCCCTTGTATAAAATAATAATAATAATAGATTGGCGCTTACACATATGTTAGTTATTGTCCGAGCTTCTCCTCCGGCTTGTGGCGTGCGCCTTGATGTTGTCACACAAAGCGCAGGGACCTACAGTTTTACGCCGACTCCGAACGGCGATTGTACTTTTATGAGAAGCTGTTTTTCATGGCATCATTCATACACTCGGAGGTTTGCCGTTGCCTGCCGAGGGACGACCGCTGTTAAGAAAAAACCTTTTTTTCTATATTTTTTGCGATGTTGCTTTGACCAGGACTTGAACCCAGGTGCTGATGAGTGAAAGCGCGCACTGCTTACCACTACACGACAGCGGCCGACAAACCCTTGTATAAACCTATTTATATATATCTTACTATAAGCGCCTACCATAGACATGCCTTCGTACCAAATTTCAAGTTCTTTTGACTTATGGTTGAGGTGAGGTGCCGCGCACCCTCGCAAAATTGACGACGCATTTTCAAATAAAAATCATACCTATAACCTTGCCGGGGTAAAAACAAATAAGTGTGCAAAGTTTCGTGCGATTCCGTGTCGTGGTTCAAAAGTTATAAGGTAATAAACAAACAGACATTCCCATTTATATATATGTATAAAGTCAAGGCGGACGCATGGTAAGCTCCTAGTGGAACGTCAGGATCGGATTTGGCGGCAATCTCATAAGTCGATGAACCAATTTTCCGCACAACCACATACGGTCCGTCACGCTTCGGCACGAATTTCGAGGTGATACTTTTAGCTGCTTGGCTGAGGACGTGTGAAGTCACTAAAACTTCGGCTCCTACTTCGATGTCATCTTGAGATTTCCGGCGTTTGTCGACATATTCTTTGTTACGGGCTTTAATTGTTCTATCTCTTTAGCGTTGTTAAAAATGTCAACCATACTTCTTAGATAAGGTGTAATGTGAGGGATAAAGTTCTCGCTCTCGGTTATCGCTTTGATATCGTGCTCTATATCGTCGAAGGTGCGTAGTTCTCTTCCAAAAGTGAGGAATGCAGCGGAGTAACCGGTCGATTGGCATTGCGAAACGGATGGATGCTAAGTCAGAGCTCCAAGTGTTATGTTCGTTCTGAACGAGTATGGCCAACTGGGCCTTGAGGTCTTGGTTTTTGCGTTCTACAGGGTTAGCTTCGGGGTGATATACAGGTGTGAAAAGCTGTCCATACTGTAGGCTTTCTTCTGCATAATTGACGAAACAAATTGTACACCGTTGTCGGATTTAAGACGTATTGGTACG
Organism: Rhagoletis zephyria; assembly: GCF_001687245.7. Lineage (NCBI taxonomy): Eukaryota > Metazoa > Arthropoda > Insecta > Diptera > Tephritidae > Rhagoletis > Rhagoletis zephyria. Next base: position 348,437 of record NW_016157166.1, on the reverse strand, counting down.
CCGTATCGGAGGAAAACGTCATCGACAAGAGTTTTTGCACAAGCTTCTGCTGTTGCTTCCTTAAGGGCAAATAACTCAGCCCATCGGCTGGCTACATCTTCGACTATAAATATCCATTGGTATCCGTCTTCTGTCTGTGGTAAAGGCCCGAAAAGATCGACGGCTACAACTTAGAACCTTTGTTTACTATTTGTTGTCTGGAGTAAACCCATCGGTTTCATATTTGAGGCTTTGTAGCGCTGACACTGGACACACGTTCGTACACTGGACACATGTTCATACATATTTAGTTCTTCTGACACACACGGCGTCCGCAAGTTTAACGTCGCAGTTTACGTTTTCATATACGCATCTTTTAAAGTCCATGATGCGTTTCAGATTTGCACTAGCAACCCTCGTTCGAGCACCCGAATCAAAATAAGCCTGACCAGGTGCTCCGAATAGCTGTATATTCGCAATAGGAATTTCCCTACCAATATAAGTGGATAGTGAGTTGAAGTTCACAACGTCAGATGTTGCTGCTGGTTTCTTCCTACAATTGAGGCAGTTAGCGCGAGTCAAACCTGGAGCATTACATCCGTAGCAAGCGTATTTTGTTTTCAAAGCTACTGCTTGTGCTATGTTTGCAGCGTGTGCCTCTTTTGCCTCTTCATTCTTCCTTTTAAAACAAACTTCCGTGCCATGACCCTTCTTACGACAAAACCAGCAGCGTGCCGAACTACTTGTGGTAGCATGATCGTCATTGTACGTAACGTGCTGTTTGCGTTCTTGCCAAAATAACTCTGCTTCACGAGCTTCGCTCAACAATTCATCAAAATTCGAAATTTTATGACGGTTCACCCTATCGCGGATTTGTACGTGCAAGAGCCCAAACAGAATATCAATTTGGTCAGCTTCAGCTGGCACATTATGCAACTGGGACAGGAGTGCGCGCCTTTTCCGGATGAAAATGTCCGTCGCCTCATTATTTTGCTGTTTTGTTTCAAACACCTCAACATAAATACGCCACGATGGCTTTGGAGGAGAAAACGCTTCACGCAGCATGCGAATAATATCATCAAAAGCTTCGGCCTTTGATTTTACTCCACGCCACCTTTCTGCTGCGTCACCTTCTAATGTCATTGGCATTCCGCTAATAGTATCTACATCGCTTATCTTTTCTACCGCCTTAAAAGTGGAAATTGCGGCGATAAATTCCTCAACTGTTGTGGAACTACGNCCATACTGTAGGCTTTCTTCTGCATAATTGACGAAACAAATTGTACACCGTTGTCGGATTTAAGACGTATTGGTACGCCGTATCGGAGGAAAACGTCATCGACAAGAGTTTTTGCACAAGCTTCTGCTGTTGCTTCCTTAAGGGCAAATAACTCAGCCCATCGGCTGGCTACATCTTCGACTATAAATATCCATTGGTATCCGTCTTCTGTCTGTGGTAAAGGCCCGAAAAGATCGACGGCTACAACTTAGAACCTTTGTTTACTATTTGTTGTCTGGAGTAAACCCATCGGTTTCATATTTGAGGCTTTGTAGCGCTGACACTGGACACACGTTCGTACACTGGACACATGTTCATACATATTTAGTTCTTCTGACACACACGGCGTCCGCAAGTTTAACGTCGCAGTTTACGTTTTCATATACGCATCTTTTAAAGTCCATGATGCGTTTCAGATTTGCACTAGCAACCCTCGTTCGAGCACCCGAATCAAAATAAGCCTGACCAGGTGCTCCGAATAGCTGTATATTCGCAATAGGAATTTCCCTACCAATATAAGTGGATAGTGAGTTGAAGTTCACAACGTCAGATGTTGCTGCTGGTTTCTTCCTACAATTGAGGCAGTTAGCGCGAGTCAAACCTGGAGCATTACATCCGTAGCAAGCGTATTTTGTTTTCAAAGCTACTGCTTGTGCTATGTTTGCAGCGTGTGCCTCTTTTGCCTCTTCATTCTTCCTTTTAAAACAAACTTCCGTGCCATGACCCTTCTTACGACAAAACCAGCAGCGTGCCGAACTACTTGTGGTAGCATGATCGTCATTGTACGTAACGTGCTGTTTGCGTTCTTGCCAAAATAACTCTGCTTCACGAGCTTCGCTCAACAATTCATCAAAATTCGAAATTTTATGACGGTTCACCCTATCGCGGATTTGTACGTGCAAGAGCCCAAACAGAATATCAATTTGGTCAGCTTCAGCTGGCACATTATGCAACTGGGACAGGAGTGCGCGCCTTTTCCGGATGAAAATGTCCGTCGCCTCATTATTTTGCTGTTTTGTTTCAAACACCTCAACATAAATACGCCACGATGGCTTTGGAGGAGAAAACGCTTCACGCAGCATGCGAATAATATCATCAAAAGCTTCGGCCTTTGATTTTACTCCACGCCACCTTTCTGCTGCGTCACCTTCTAATGTCATTGGCATTCCGCTAATAGTATCTACATCGCTTATCTTTTCTACCGCCTTAAAAGTGGAAATTGCGGCGATAAATTCCTCAACTGTTGTGGAACTACGCTCGCCACTAAAACGAGCAATGCAGTTGCTAAATGAGCCAGGTCGAGAATTGTAACTACTAACGGCTTGTAAGAGCCTTTCAAACTGTTCTGCGTTAAAAGTCGTCATATTATTGGTATGGTTAAGTTTAGCAATGCTTTCGCTTCGACGAATCGGTGTGTCACAGCTACACGAGAGGTTGGCCACGATTTTGCGAGACTTTATTAATATTTCTGTCAATCGAAAACTTTNACTCAGCCCATCGGCTGGCTACATCTTCGACTATAAATATCCATTGGTATCCGTCTTCTGTCTGTGGTAAAGGCCCGAANCTTTAGCCACGCAGTCGGGAGCCAATTTTAGAGAACTTTTGTGGTTTTATTGTCAAAAATAATTAATTGGTAGTGACAAACGAGTAATAGCTCAGGATTTGCGTGAGTAATTAACCTAGGGTAACGGAATAAATGTCCTTCATATTAATTATATAGTGCGGGCAATGCATTCAACCACTTAGAGACCAGCTTTGCGCTGATCGTCTGAAGCATCGCATCTACATACATATTTACATGTAGTGTGTACAGTGCAAGTGACCAGTTATGCACTGTTCGCCTTGTTCCGTACGAGGACAAAAACAAAACACTGTTAAGCTATTTTCTAAGCGACCAGCTTTGCGCTGTTCGCCGTATACTCTTAGCAACAATGGAATAAACGTATTAAAGGGAACTTAGCTCTTGTGTGCACGGCTTCCAACAAGTGAAGTCGAGCACACAGGGGATCGCGTTTTATAGTGTCCCGCTAGTGCTAGCAGGTGAGCTTTTAATGTAGGGAAAAAGTTAAGTGGTGTAATGCTTACAGTGAGTTGCCAGATCATAAGCTAATCGTCTTATAACTATAAGTTCACCATACGTAATGCTACAACATTATTTTTATAAAAATGAAGGAGTAACTGATACTTTATGTTCTTAATTTTAAAGCGCAGTTTGCCTCAAAATGTAAATTAGTGCAAAACAAATAGCTAATTACTCATAAAATGAAGTATTTTTTATTTACACAATTGTATGCGTGCTTATTTAATTACAGTATTTAAGGAAAAGGCGCTATACTATACTTCTTAGAACCAGCTCAAAAGTAACCACATTTGTTCTAGCGCGGGGATGACCCTTTTTGAACTATCTAGGAACTGTTCTTATATGAAATGTCTCAGAACCATCTAAGCCAGAGTCAGCTCAGAACAAGTTTAAAAGTTCTGCAGAGGGCGACAATGGTCACTTCGTAGGGCATAGCCTACGCCCATACAGTGTCAATTTGACACTTGAAATCCGAATTAAGGATATTTTTGTACAGAAGTAACTTTTTAAAATGCCGTAAATGAAAAAAATACAAAGTTTGTATATGATTTAGCTAATAGCCGCGATATCAAGTACATTTTTTCTAATTTTATATATGTATGTAACAACGAAATTAAATCAAAAACAGTGTCAAATTGACACAAAATCGTTAATTTAATTCCAGTTAGTTAAATTAAATTTCGCTTTAATTTAATTTAATCTATTTATATTTTAGATTTTAATTTAACTTTATGTGATAAGGTACATCTACACATTCGTAATAAACATATGCATGTCGAAAATGCTTTTTTTTGGAAATTTCAAGACCCTACCCCCTAATTTTATTCGTTTTTATGAGATATATTATTGCCTATTTTTATAGATTTTTTAAAGGTCGTTTAGAGGTCGCGACCTGTCGATTTAGGTAAGAAAATAGGATTTTGTATATTTATGAGTTTTTGAATGACTATTTTTCATTCGATTTCAAATATGATCTGAGAAGAGGATATATAGACCTTTAAAATGGTATATAAAAATCTATTGTCGGACTAAGCTTGTTGAAATTTTTTATCGGGTGAATTAAAAAAAGGCCCATATTTCTCTTAATTTTATAAATTTTTACCATCGATAATTTCAACAATTTCAAAATATGGAGTACTTTCTAAATTAAATTATTAAATCTATTTTCAAATAAACTGATACCTCATTTATTGTAATCGCATAAAAATTATCGAATTTGGGCGACTTTTCTTAAATACGGCCTTGAATTTATATGTGTGCATGTACCGGAATTTCAGATTTTTCGAGCAATGTGGCTAAGGAGTTCATCAATATTTATTTAAAACTAGCGGTACCCCGGTGTGCTTCTCTACACCAAATATTGAAAAATCCTGGAATTTTTCTATATGGAATTTTTTTATTTTTTTACTATATTGCAGCCATGTTTATACTTGACTTAATTTATCCGAAGAAAAAATAAACACAGCACATCATAGCAACAATTGGTCACTATGTTTTCGATTTTTCATATGTATATCTGCTGTTGTACTATATACGTGGTTCATGTGACAGACATAAACTGTCATATATCATGAACCGCTGGACCGAATTCGGACACACTTCACATAACACATCTGCATGATAGTCCGAATATACCGTTTAAATTTGGTAGAATTCGTGCACTAATTTTTTTATTTAAGATGGGAGGTGCCACGCCCCCTTTTTCATTACCGCACATTTTTTCTCCATGAGTATGGAATTATTTCATATGTCTCTATACCGATGCGGTATATACATACATATAAATTCAAATTTAAGTAAAGTCGCCTAAATTCGACAATTTTTATGCAATTGCAATAAATGAGGTATCAGTTTATATGAAAATAGATTTTGAAATTGTAGAAATTATCGATGCTCAAAATTTAAAAAATTAAGACAATTATGGGTATTTTTTTAATTTACCCGATAAAAAAAATCCCAACAAGCCTAGTCCAACAGGAGATTATTATATACCATTTTAAAGGCCTATATATCCTCTTCCCAGATCATGTTCGATCTTTGAAATCGAATGAAAAATAGTCATTCAAAAACTCATAAATTTACAAAATCCTATTTTCTGAACTAAATCGACAAGTCGCGACCTCTAAACGACCTTAAAAAGTATATAAAAATAAGCAATAATATTTCTCATAAAAACGAATAAAATTAGGGGGTAGGGTCTTGAAATTTCAAAAAAAAAGCATATCCGATGGGCACCCTAGTACATTTGTATGTAGGTACATGTATATACATATGTATGTATGTAGTTATATATATTTCATGTGTGGATTAATTCCATCGGATCTCTGTTTTGCTTTCTTGAATTTATAAATTAATCCTATCTCTTATATTAGTTTTCCATATATGGGTATGTGCATATGTGGTTAGGTTACCTAGAAGCAAGTAGACATGTACATACGTACCCTGTCAGAATCAAATAGACAGCTTTACAACTTAAACAACTGGAAAAGTAGTTAGAATTTTACTTTGGAACAAAGGCAACAGGGAAAGGTCTAGCTCTTTAATTCCTTTCTGTCTTGTCCCTTCCAACCACTAATTCCGAATTCTCTTAACTTTATAAAAATTGCTGTCTATTTAACGTTTACATTAAAATTTACTTAACTTCTGTTTCCTCCTTTTTTGTCTTGTATGTAATTTAGGTGTTTTCGTTAAAATAACTGTGTTTTCCCTTTTTCTTTATATGCAATAAATTTTCTTTCCTTTCGTATCTACTTAGATTTTGTTATCTTGCTTTGGGACTCACCTACCGTTGCAGCACGCTTGGTCGGGCGCTGCCTTTCGCTGATGCTGCTGGTGTGTAGTTGTTGTTGCCGCATGAAACTCGTTGGTTGTTTTTGATTTCATTACTTGATATCTCGGCTTATTAGCTAAGGGCGTAGGCTATGTCCTACGAAGTGACCATTGTCTGCAGAACTTTTGAACTTGTTCTGAGCTGACTCTGGCTTAGATGGTTCTGAGACATTTCATATAATAACAGTTCCTAGATAGTTCAAAAAGGGTCATCTCCGGGCTAGAACAAATGTGGTTACTTTTGAGCTGGTTCTAAGAAGTATAGTATAGCGCCTTTTCCTTAAATACTGCAATTAAATAAGCACGCATACAATTTTGTAAATAAAAAATACTTCATTTTATGAGTAATTAGCTATTTTTTTGCACTAATTTACATTTTGAGGCAAACTGCGCTTTAAAATTAAGAACATAAAGTGTCAGTTACTCCTTCATTTTCTAAAACCGTTATTCTTAAAAATACTATGTATTAAAAAGTATTTAATTAAATTGTTTAATGGTGGCTCATTTAAGGTGTTCTTACACGATATGTATTTGCATGTGTACATGTCACTTTTTCGAGTCATATGTAATTGTATATGGGTGTCAAATTCATTATATTTGGTTAGCGTTTACACGATATGTATTTGAATATGTACTTTTATTTGACATGGCAGCTGATTTAGTGTCAACAAAAATTACTTACAGTTTGTGAAAAATAATTAAATGGAAATTTCCGATGGACGCAAAAGATAAAAAAATTGTTTTGTGCGCTATTGTAATGTCTGTTGCTACAATGCGAAAGAAAAGGAGTAAAGTTAAAAGATCGCGGCGGTAAAGAGCTCTATGGAGTGAAAAGTGGTTACTGCGAAGAGATTCCGGCCGAGGATTGGCTTCAATGGCTATGACGGAGCTGTTCGTGGAAAAACCAAAAGCTTTCAAGAACTTTGCCAGGATGTCAACAAATACGTTCTCTGAACTACTAGAGAAACTTACTCCATTTATTGCAAAGCAAGACACACCGATGCGTCAAGCAATCTCTCCCAGCACGAGGTCACTATATTTCATATATGTATTTTAGAGCATTATATGTATGTATGTACTAGCTTATATTCGTGGGTTTGATTAATTTTAGTTTTATAATTTTAATTTTATATACGTATATATGTACATACATACATGTTATAAATCAATTTTCCTTTAGGTTGCTTATAACACTTCGGTTTTTAGCCACCGGGGAAAGATTTAGTCAATTATCTTTCGGCTTCCGAACATCAGATTCAGCAATTTCACAAATTGTATCAGAAACTTTGAAAGCTATTTACTTAGTTTTAAGAGACGATTTTTTAAAGGTATAAACCTTGACAAATATGAGACATTTTACTAATTGCTTAAACTATTTTTTGTTATAGATGCCCCAAAATAGCAATGAATGGCGCATTGTGGCGGATGAATTTGAAAGGAAATGGAATTTCCCCCATTGCTTGGGAGCTATAGGTTTGAAGTGCCTAAACTGATTCTAAGTTCATACATACATATTTTTATTTTTTCTTATCGCAGACGGCAAACATATAGCAATTCGTTACAAAAAAGAGTATGGGTCTTATTTTTACAACTATAAAGGATTTCATAGCGTTATTTTGCTTGCCATAGTCGACGCAAATTATAAATTTTTATATGTAAATGTTGGAACGAATGGAAGAGCCAATGATGTCGCGGCCTTTAATGAGTCATCTTTTCTTGAGGGACTAAAAAAGAATGCATTTAACATTCCACCGGATTCAAAACTACCGGGCACTAATGAAACGGTTCCATTTGTATTTGTGGCAGACGACGCTTTCAAGTTGACTTCTCGCATATTAAAGCCACATGGCCAACGTTCAAGTGATTACCACAAAATTTTTAACTACCGTTTAACTACCGAATGCGTTTGGAATATTGGCAAATAGATTCCAAATATTTCAAAGAAATATTGATTTACCACTAGACAAAATTGAGAACCTAACACTAGCTGCATGCGCGCTGCACAATTTCATTACAACACGAGATGGTTTCGAAAGCATTCACCTAGATTTGGAGGATACAAATACAATAAATTTAATCGAAGGATCTTGGAGAAACGAAGTAGCTTTAACTAGTTTACAAAGAACACTTGCGAATCATTCAGGAGTTGAGGGAAGAACAGTACGTGAAATATACACCAAATATTTTAATACAACCGGTTCCGTTCCATGGCAACTTAGTGCAATAAAAAAATTTAATTTTTAAACTTATGCTGGTTTTATAAATGCACTGCGTAGCAAAACTGTTTTTTTTTTTAATATCTACAAAGTTTTTCAAGCTAAATTTATTTTTTGGTTTTTTTATATAACAATATTTTTCATGCCTGAAAAAAAACCCATATACATAAATCAAAGTTTAAATTTGTATATAGACTTAAAAAAAATAAAATAATGTTCTTTAAAATTTCGAACTTTTTAATAAGAATCTGTATAAAGTTTAAAATTTTGATTAATAGGTAGTTAGTTCAGCCATGAACAATATTGTTATACAATAATAACAAAAAAAATTCAGCTGGAAAAACATTGTACACCAATGGCCAACATAATAGAAACCCCTTATTTTGACCAGTTTTAGCTTTATTTCTTTTGTTTATTTAATATTTATTATTTTTTATAAAAGCACAGCTCAATTTCTAACAGAAACCATAAAAATTCATATTTCAAAAAATTATATAATTCTTTAAAGCTGCATTTAAATTCTCAACTTTTTAATTTTCTAGATTTGGTGTGCAGTTTTATAGTCCATTCAATTTTAGTGTAACAAAGTGTAAGTTTTAGGTTGCTAAGAAATCGCGTTAATTTTCTCCCATACAAAGAATGCTCAACAATTATGTTTTTGCACTAAAATTGAATAACCTATAAAACTGCGTATTAAATAAGAATCTAAAAAATTAAAAAGTTGAGAATTTAAATGCAACTTTGCAGAATTGTTATAATTTTTTGAAATTTGAATTTATATGGTTTTTGTTAGATATTTAGATGCGCTTTTATAAAAAATAATAAATATTAAATAAACAAAAGAAGTAACCAAAACTGGTCAAAGTATGGCCTTTCTCCAGTTTTGACCGCCAGTGTATATTTTATGTATTTATGAATTGAAAAAAGATCGTATCTTCAATAAAACATATTGAATATATTTGGACTTCAGTTCATTTGTCTACATATTTAGTTAAAAAAGAAAACAATGTTTCAGGCAGCCCTTCAGTCAAAAAAAAGATTAATACCTCAAAAATTCCCAAAAGAAGCAAGGTCGGCATTCATGTTTCTAGAATATATTTTGGATATACCATTACAGTTTTCAAATCGGTTCTGGATTGGGAATTTTACAAAATCCGCAAGCAAGAACGAGTTTGAAAAAAACGTGGCTACATTCAAAATCATCGGCATAAATATAGCCGAAATATCTGAATTCGTTGTTGCCGATTTGGCTGTTGGTTAAGTATAAAAAAACATAAATTTCATAAAGCTTAGTAATTTAAGTTGCCTTCCAATAAGAGATTTCGCTCCATTTGCCTCTCTTTTTTTTAGGATTCAAAGAGTAAGTGAACAAACGATTCCTTAAGTTCCTCCTTGATTTCTTGATTTCTTCATTTTTCTAACCTTAAAACCTACAGAAAGCGTCATCGTTGCCATCCAATTCAGAATTATCTTTTTGTGCAATAGATTTCAATGCCTCCGTTGCAGCTTCTAACATGTCGTTCTCCTTTGGTGTTGAGCTCTCTTCATTCGGACGCACTCCCTTCTTAGTTCGGGCCGGAGGAGACAAGTCTCTTTCTAGTTCAACTGAAGTTTGAGAATCATCCAGGAACTGAAAGTAAGGATATACAGTACATGTATATACAAATGTACAATGCACGAACTAAAGAAAATGATTTCTCAGCAATGCAGAAGTCCTCACCGATGAAAAATTACTTTCTCCTTTCCGAACCTTCACAAAATCGGATAGAAAACTAAGCTTCTTATACCAAAACGCAGTTGGGACGTAAACTTCGTCAGCGCCAGCCCCATTTTACTTATTGCTACACTTTGCAACTTCTCGCGTGAACTGTCCACGCAAGTAGTTAATTTTTGCCTATAAATGGTATAAAAGAAAAACATTACAATCGTTGTAAATGTATTTATATACCTTTACTTCAGCGGGCCCAATTCCTGGCATGAAATCGTTAAGACTTTCCGCCAATTCGCTTAGCGCTTGGTACCGCGCATGTTTGTTATGGTAAAAATTGTTCTTTGGATTGTACAAACACTCAAATGACTCCCACAATTCAATTAGATGCAGGACAGCTTCCCTCGGCCATTCCAACTAAAATTTTAGTAGTTTTGGTGTATGCATGTTTTAAACATAAAGCACAACAGTTTACCTTCTTGGATTCTTTATCCATATTTGCAAAATTATTTAAAATTACTTTTGTGTGCGCAAATAAACGTTTTATAACAGCAATTTTTGAAAATTAAATATAAAAAGAACAGCTGATTCTATCTGTGTGTCAGATGAAAATAGAAACATTTCTATTTCGTATGTACGTGCATCTGCTTTGTACAGTAGCAAATCTAATTTGTCTTTACACGCTATGTTTGCATTTTCATATGTAAAAAGTGGCATGTACACATGCAAATACATATCGTGTAAGAACACCTTTAAATGTTTTTTTAAAGAGGGCACATTATTTATTTTATTCCAGGCTACGAAAATAAACTGTACAAAACAATTCCCATTTGCTCATCGATCATCATATCATTTGTGGTTTTGTACAGTTTTGTACATAGTCAGTACCAAATTGTAAGATTCACTGTCATTTTCCCCAACGAGAAACGTTTGCTTTTCGTTTGTGACAATTGTACCATAGGGTACGTTTTATATGTATGCAAACGTTTCAATTACGTGAAAAAATATTTTCTTCTGTAAATTTTCATATCCAATTCAATTAAAAATCATTTTTATTTTTTTATTCATTGCAGCCATTCGTTTTGTATTTAGTTATTGCATATATGTACATACATACATATATTTTTCTCTGCACGATTCATTTCGTTTAATTTTTCGTCTGTAACTACTAAACTACTGTAGTGTACTATTGCCAAAGTGAACTCAGCCGTTTTGTTTTCGTATTGTACCGAACTGTTGAAGTAATAAACGAAACGAAATAGTCACGTACAATATAGTTTATTTTCGTACACTGTTTTATTCAACTTTAGAATTTGAGTAGGTACATAGGATTTGTTTATTTGATACAAGCCAATTCCAAACTTATTTAAAAATTTACGACCAATTAACAATGGAACTACTGCTTCATCATCGGGTATTACAATGACGTTCTGCATTGATGTTATGGGTCCAAACGTTACTTTACAAATTACTTTTCCATATGAATTAACCGTTCCATTACCCACTCCTTTGAATGAGGTCAGCTTTGGCCTCTCCTTTAAGTTTCTCAAAAATGGCACGTCTGATATGCGAACAAAACTATTGAAGCTACCCGAATCAAAAAGAGAAACACATTTGGTCACTTGGTTGCACTTACTTCGATTGTTTATAAAGGCAACACTTAGCATCCATCTACCAACCCAGCATCTGTATTAACTTCCACGGCTGCTGCAACCCGATTCCGCTTTGGACATTCTGCCATTCGATGGCCCATTTCCGAGCATACGAAACACGAACCAAGTGGACGTTTTGGCTACAAGAACCAGAATAATGGCCCAACTGACCACAATTATAGCACCGCACTTTTGATATATCATTGTACACCAATTTTGCTTTGTTCTCGATTACTATTACCTTGGTCACCGTAGATGTCTTGCTGGACCCTGATATCCTCTCTTCCAAGGTCTGGCGACGTTTTTCTAAATAACGTGGCAATAATTCTTTTAACTCCTCCATCGTTTTTGCTGCTTCTAATGCAGCGTTTTTGCTGCATTTAAAATGCAACATTTAACACTTTCGAACATATGTTTTCGAAGAGCGTTCATGCTATCGCATTTAGCAAATGTACATTAAGTGGTCCAAAAATGTATGTAAAAAAATAAGGTCGGATTTTTAATGCCGCCACCCCCTAGGATTGTTATATACTGAAAAAAATATACACATATTTTTTTATTTTGAAATAAAAAATAATTTAGGTAGTGCTCAAAGCGCTCAAAGTTTTCCATTATATGGAGAAAAACATCTTTTCGTAGAAATAGTGTAGAATTCTTGNATGTTTAGTCATCGTAAAGCAATAGCCGCAATGGTTCGGATGGTTGTTTTAACGGGATTAATTTGACTTTGATCCCTGGTGTCTCCGAATCGACGATTTTTAGCAATAACTCGGCTCCAGCGCCACTAAAAATTATCATTAAAATCTTTTCGGTCGTTTAGGAGGAGTTAAGCCTCCAGAATAAGTTTTTTACATACTGACATTCTTCGGCATTTACATGACAATTTATTTGAAGGGAAAAAATCGCCAATTTTTGCGCGCAAATATTTTAAAAAAATCGCCAAATCTGGACACTCTGACCAGCGCACCTAAAGTCGGCACAAATAGCGTTAACATTTGCTGCATCAACTTTTTCCCATTTTTGTTGGCCTGTGTAATAAGTATTGTTAAATAGCCAATACCAGCATGTTTGCGCCGCCTTCAAACACATTTCGAACTGTAAAACAATGACCCGATTCTATTCTACGCATATCTATAATACGGGTATCGAATTTCAAGCAAATCGGACCATAAATAAGGTTTTTTGGAATTGATCGTTCAGAAAAAATATCCTATATGTTAACCCAGCCAATAAGCTACCTACGTGCAAAATTTCAAGCAAATCGGACCATAAATAAGACTTTTTCGAATAGATGAATAGAAATGAATCCTATATGCTAATCTAGGCAAAAGGCTACCAACGAACCAAATGCATTTTTTTTGCGTAGCTCGACCCCTGCGCCACCTATCGGAAAAATTAAAATTTTGTGCACTCCTTGTTCTAAACACCTTTCCAAAACAGCAGCACCCATTCGAATCGGTTATGAAACATAGGAGAACATTGTTCCCAATTGATTCAAGCTCCCAATGAATTTCACAATTATCCGCAATTTTCCAAGCTTTCGTCGAAAAATATTCAAATTTTTCGCGTTTTCCCGATTTTTCCGTGTTTTCCACTTAGAATTTTCTATTTTTCCATTCGAATGCCATTCCGAAGGAATTGTACACAAAATTTCATACAAAAACATCAATTTTCGAATTTTCCGACTTTCCCGGAGGGTTTTCCCAAAATTTTCTTTCGTAAAAACCTCCTACTGGCAATTCGAACAATCGGCCCAACCGTTCTCAATTAATGAATTACTATACATTTTTCACACCATTTTTATATATATAGATTTTTTTGTTAATTTTTTTATAAAAACATAGTTAATTTGCAGTATGCAGTTTCGTAGTTCACTCAATTTCAGTATCATAAAGTACAAGTTTTTTTGATTTTTGAGAATTTTTTTCGCTGATGATTTTGCGCATTTTCTCCGTATAACGAATGCGTGATAGTTTTTTTGTATGGGACAAAATGCCGAAGAATGTCAGTATGTAAAAAACTTATTCTGGAGGCTTAACTCCTCCTAAACGACCGAAAAGATTTTAATGATAATTTTTAGTGGCGCTGGAGCTGAGTTATTGCTAAAAATCGTCGATTCGGAGGCACCAGGGATCAAAGTCAAATGGCTTCCGTTAAAAAAACCATCAGAACCATTGCGGTCATTGCTTTACGGTGACTAAACAGAATGTGGACCAATGATACTCACCAGTTTAGAAATTGCCAACAACTATACTATACAGATTCAAGCACGATTCACTATCGAGCCGCAAGGACTTCTTCCCGGTATAACGCTTTCGTCAGGTTATTTAAGACGGCAATGGAGGATATGCCTTCTGTCGACCATAAAACCAAACGTGAACGTAAATTGCTGGCGAAAACGTTGGACCAAATATTTCAATAAAATAATTAATTTTGTGCGGGACGAAGTTCTCCGGGTCTGCTAGTTTATAGATAAGGAACAGCTGTTCGTAAACGGCGGTTTCCGACTGAATTTCAGTTTTTTTGCAAAAGTGTACATACATATGTATATTTTCCCGTCATAAATATATCAATGGTCCTCTACAATAACGACACAATACAAAATTCAAAAAATTAAAAGTTGGTACTATTGTTAAGTGGCTCATGTCTTTAATCGTTGTCTTTTTCATTTATAATCTTTACTACTTACTTTAGTTAGGATTAGACATGGGTTAGATAAGGATTAGAGACATGAGCCTCTTAACAGTAATAAGGGATTTGATTTTTAGAATTTTGAGTTGTGTCGTTATTGCAGAGGACCATCGTTAAGTGAATTCATATACACATTTCGATAATGAAATAAATTCGAGCATAAATACGATTTTTAGTTACATATACATTAGATGCCTTATTTTCTACATACATTTTGCTAAAGTATTTCAGATCCTCCCTCCGGCAGCAGAATATGAAAATAGGATGCTAAAGACCTAATAAAATGGAAAAACAATTTCATTATTGCAAAAACTGAATGAGCTACTCCGAAAACCGCGATTTATAAGACTGTTTTGCTATAACTTTAGATCCTTATATGAAAACACATTAATCTTACACAAGAGAGAAAAAAAATATATCCAACCTCATGAAGAATACTCAGTACTCAGTTTTTTAATACAACTAACCAAAAAGTTACCCACACGGCCTAAAGTGACAATTTGGTACTATTTTTCTGGAACTTTCAAATTAATTCGTTAGGATTTTCCAGATAGTAGTAATTTTTCCAAAACTAAAATATTTAAAATTGTAGCTAATTTAATGTAGTTTTTAAAAAAGTGAACAGATTTTAGATCGAATTATATTTGAACTAGTAAATTAGGCTTAAGTGAATCAATGTTGAAAACCTCTTTCAAACTTGACAAACATCGTCAAAAATTTAAAAGCCAAAGCAGGAGTGGATAAAACTGTCGTAATGTGAAATACTTTAATCTATATTCACGACTGATAATAACATTATTATCTTACATAATCAAAAAAANGGGATTTGATTTTTAGAATTTTGAGTTGTGTCGTTATTGCAGAGGACCATCGTTAAGTGAATTCATATACACATTTCGATAATGAAATAAATTCGAGCATAAATACGATTTTTAGTTACATATACATTAGATGCCTTATTTTCTACATACATTTTGCTAAAGTATTTCAGATCCTCCCTCCGGCAGCAGAATATGAAAATAGGATGCTAAAGACCTAATAAAATGGAAAAACAATTTCATTATTGCAAAAACTGAATGAGCTACTCCGAAAACCGCGATTTATAAGACTGTTTTGCTATAACTTTAGATCCTTATATGAAAACACATTAATCTTACACAAGAGAGAAAAAAAATATATCCAACCTCATGAAGAATACTCAGTACTCAGTTTTTTAATACAACTAACCAAAAAGTTACCCACACGGCCTAANATGTGAAATACTTTAATCTATATTCACGACTGATAATAACATTATTATCTTACATAATCAAAAAAATAGACAATATTGATGCAAGCGATAATGGAGAAAACGACAAAGACTAGTAGTTACTTCCTAAATGGTAGGTTTCATTAATTTAATACATATAAAGAAAAGTGCACTTAATTTTAACTACAGAGAAAACACTGCGCGATTTCTCGAAATCAACGTTGCCTACTCGGGAGCACGTTCTGCGTCGGCTAATTCACCTTTATACAAAAACAAAAAAAACAATACAAACACATGTTTTGAGGCATTATTTGTGGACGCATCAAATTACACAATTTTTTTGGAAATTGACTCCAGTCGATGGATAAACAACCAAAATTATTTACGCGCTGAAGCAATAGTGAAAAAAAATTATTACAACAAAGTTAAATGAAAAAGTAACCACTTCCGAAACCGAGAAACAGATGGTTTTTCAACTCGTAGAGGCGCATCAGAAAGTGTTTCCCTACCTAGCATCCAAAACGACATTGTTAAAAATTTCAAAAAAATTTTAAGTATGTATGTCAGACATGGCTTTACATAAATCTAATTTATTAGTTCAAATATAATTCGATCTAAAATCTCTTGATTTTTTAAAAAACTACATTAAAGTAGCTACAATCTTAAATATTTCAGTTTTGGAAAAATTACTACTATCTGGAAAATCCTAACAAATAAATTTGAAAATTCGTGAAAAATAGTACCAAATTGTCCTTTATTTAGGCCGCGTGGATAACTTTTTGATTAGTTGTATTAAAAACCTGAGTACGCCATTCGCTTTAGCGGCTTATTCTTCATGAGGTTGGGTATTTTTTTTTCTTTCTTGTGTAAAATGAATGTGTTTTTATATATGGATCCAGAGTTATTGCACAACAGTCTTATATATCGCAGTTTTCGGAGTAGCTCATTCAGTTTTTGCAATAATGAATTTTTTTTCCATTTTGTTAGGTCTTTAGCGTCCTATTTTCATATTCTGCTGCCGGTGGGAGGGTCTGAAATTCTTTAGCAAAATAAGTCATCTAATATACATATGTAACTTAATTTCAGCGCCACCTGGCGGCAAATTTTTTCGAAAGAATTCTTTTTCCTGTTATCAATACATATTTTAAATCTCAGGATAATCGGACCATAAACACGATTTTTAGTAATAACTCGACTCCAACGCCTCCTGGCGGCCCTTTTTTGGCAATGGTATTGTTTTTCCTATTGTCAATACATATCTCAAATATGAGGCGAATCGGACCCTAAATACGGGTTTTACTAATAACTCGACTTCAGCGCCACCTCTGCCATTCGGAAGGTAGACAATTTCAAAAAACAAATATCATAAAAATCGGTCCAGCCGTTCTTGAATTATAAATGGTGTAACTAACACGACTTTGTTATATATATATAGGGGGCATTTCACCTCAAGTGACCCAACTTTTGAAATCTATGTCTTCCGATCGGGATGAAATTTGCACCAAGGTTAGTCCTAAAAAATAGTAGTTATGACACAAAATTTCAATGGGATCGGTCAAACACACTCCGAGTTGGAGGGTCTAGAATTTTGACATTTTGGTCAAACGGCCATTTTTTCGGATCCATATAACTAATTACCTATTGTATTTAGAAAATTTTTTCAGGAATGTTTTCGATAGATTTCT
>NW_016157166.1:330013-331041 GCF_001687245.7 Rhagoletis zephyria | reverse complement strand
CTACGGGAATGGCAGTATCGAGGGTATGAAACTTTGGTTAGGCGTGTTATATACCGTTGGAAAGGTAATTGTATATACCTTCTCATATAAGTTTTATTTTCAGGTTTCCGAGACACTTACACAATAATACGAAAAAAAGAAGACAATAGGTCATATATTAAAAATTAAAAAAACCGCTGTTTCGAGTTACTAAACGCTAATTTTGATTGATACACAAGTTGCATCCCACTAAGCGACCACAAAGCTCTTAAAGAAAAATACCTAAGCTTTCTTTTGAGCAAAAAAAAAAATAAAAAACACCCCTTTTTGAAAAAAAACATAAAAATTATTTTTTATTAAAAAAAAAATTAAAAAAAATTCATTTTAATTAAAAAAAATAAAATTTGTAAAGACTGAAGACCACGTTTCTTCAGATACACGACGGCTTTCTGACGGCTTAATATCAAAATTCCCTACGCTATCAAAACGGATGCGAATTTGTGGATCGTGCAGGAAAGAGCTCAGCAAATTGAAGGAATTACCGACTTCGAAAAGTAATGAGCCTTGTGAAGACGTTATTCCAGATAGAGACCATATTGAATCTGAGAAGGATGACCGAATTTCCGATGACGATGGCTCCAACTTTACTGAAGAAAATATGACTTCAAGGGATGAGTGCCAAAACCAATACCACAAGGATGCAGTAAAAGTACTTGAGCAAATAAAAGAAAAGTACAAAACTTCAACTAGTAGAGCAGAAAAAATTCAACTTCTCACGCTTGCTCCACCGACATGGAGTCGCGCAAAAACAATGGCTGAGTTTGGAACATCAGAAAGAAAAGCCAGGATTGCTAAAAAATTAGTTGCAGAGCATGGCATACTCACACTCTCAAACACAAAGAAAGGAAAACCTTTAGAGTGCAAAACTGAAGCTCTAGTGACTCAGTTTTATCAGCGCGATGATATGAGTCGCCTGATGCCAGGAATCAAAGACTGGGTGTCTGTACGAATTGACGGTAAGAAAGTTCAAATGCAGAAGAGGATAATTC
>NW_016157166.1:316888-328585 GCF_001687245.7 Rhagoletis zephyria | reverse complement strand
AAAAAAATTCATTTTAATTTAAAAAAAATAAAATTTGTAAAGACTGAAGAGAAATCTATCGAAAACATTCCTGAAAAAATTTTCTAAATACAATAGGTAATTAGTTATATGGATCCGAAAAAATGGCCGTTTGACCAAAATGTCAAAATTTTAGACCCTCCAACTCGGAGTGTTTTGACCGATCCCATTGAAATTTTGTGTCATAACTACTATTTTTTTGGGACTAACCTTGGTGCAAATTTCATCCCGATCGGAAGACATAGATTTCAAAAGTTGGGTCACTTGAGGTGAAATGCCCCATAGATGTAAAAAAATAAATGAAATCTCGATAGGCGATCACTGAAACGCAGCTAGCCACTGTATACGCGAAAAAGCAATGTTGCCACTTTTTTCATTAAAACATGTTCGAATCGTGGAAATTTTGGAAGACCGCAGGGTTGCTTTTAGCATTTAGGTTCTTAATGCAAAAATGGATTTGCATTTAGTTGCATTTAGGTGACGAATTTTTTATGGATAAATGTACATTTAGAGTAGCATTTAGAGCTAAATGCGCTAAATGTGCTTTTGCGCGTAAGCAAAAACAGCCCATAAGACTGCCGCGCCATATGATTTGTCATTTAGACCATCACCCGATCAAATCCCTCTCAGAAACTGGTGCCCGAGATGCAATTTCCTGCATTTCCTTTACATAACGATGCAATGTTTCACCATTTCTCCATTTACGCGACTCCAACAGTTTGTGTACCTCTCTAACCGAACAAATTCTACCAAATTCAGCAATCAATTTCGCTTTTAACTCCTCATAGGTATGTGAATTGATGCCGCGTAAAAACATTTTTGCCGATCCATCCAACAAACGTCGTGTGCTATAAATTTGTCACATTCCGAACAACCAAACAGGGCAAATGCATCTTCCAAATCATCGAACCATTTCAGAATATCGTGTGAATCGTCGCCATTAAAATGATTCACCCCCGCACGTGCGCCCAAATTTCGATAAGATGCTTCTTCAGCTTCCAATTCTCACAATTCTCGTCGTTTTCGTGCAATAATTAATTGATGGTCAAGTTCCGACTCGTTCATCTCCGGATTTTCCTCTTGATCGTCATTTTCACTTTCGAGCTCTCGATTCAAAATTTCACGCTGATATAAAGTGCGCAACTGTGCAATCGATGTCGTTTCTGGATATATGATGCCAGCTTCGTTAAATTTGCTAATAAGTTCATCACGAGTAGGTCGAACCATCTTCCTCCTTTAAAATTTCGCAAAATTTACTTTCAATATTCAGATTCCAAATCTCTGCTTCCCGAGAGGGAGCGTGGAAGTTATATTGGTTTAGCTTTAATTTTCTTTATTTCAACAACGCTGCTTTTTTCCTTTAACCAGGAATACCACCATGTTACCTCTATAACGCTCATCCAGCGAACAGACAGAATAATGTCAGGCAGCTGTTCAATTTAAACTCAGTTTACTTAACTAAGTTTAAACTGGCACTGAAAAACTGACCCTAAGTGTCAAATACCAAACTACTACAAGTTGCTGTAGTTACTCAACAATCACTACTTAAATAGGCCATCTGAAATTGGGCCTAAAGGCCAATTTGAAATGAATATTTAAACGGCACTTTAGTTTAATTGTGGATTGTTGTTTAAGTGTCATTTAGCTTTCGTAGGGTTTCAAATCACCTTTATTTTAATATGCCAAAGAAGTGACAACACTGTTGCTTGCTTCTTGAAATTGTTGTTGTATTTGCTTGTTTGATTACATTAGTTGCGTTCCAGATGCTTCACGATTTGCAGGTTTTTACAGGAAGCCGTTCCCGGTGACCACCTTCCATAAGGTTTATTAATGGAGAAAACAACTGTTCATGCAAATCGGGAATATCGTGAAGCATCTGGAACGCAACTGGTATTCATGATTTGCAGGAAAGCGTTCCAGGCAATATTTTTTGTTTTTTATCAAGCATAACTCGAGACTGTTGATAAGGGTATTTGTTTGTTTGGTACATACACAGGGTTGCATATCTCATATTTAAATAGCCAATATTTGCCATTTAAGTACAGATTAAATGTATGATCTCAAAATGAATTGTGGAAGTTAATCTACAATCTCTACTTAAGTAGGCCATCTTAAATTGGGCTTAACAGCCGCACTCAGAAACGTTTCTTAAATTAGCTCTAACGGGCACTTAACTAATAATCGTTAAAACCGTTAATTAATGTTTCCTCTCAGAGTTCAAAATTATGAAATGAAAAATTTAAGTATGGCCCCAGTTGCGGGCTTTTAATTTTTGTGGCATCACTCACTTTTTTCGTTCAGTTTGAAATTAAATATAAAAATAAGTATTTATATCATTTGTCAAGTTTACGACATTCGACACTTATGACACCGTTGTGAATCCCTCAATTATATTTATTGTTTAGCAATAAGTTTTCTAAAAACTAAACGAAATGAAAAAAAAAATTTTAAACAAGAAAAACAAACAATTTGAGAAACTGAAGGTAAAAGAAAAAATATGAATTAAAAAAGTTTCTAAACGTTAAATAAAATAAAAAATATTAATTTTTTAAGCAATAAAACTTAAAAACGCTTTATTAAAAAAAATCGTTGCCGAGAATTGAACTCGGATCTCTTGAATGGCACGAAAATGCTCTGCTCACTGTTACAGCAACGTTATCGAAATTTGAATTTATTGAAAACAAACAAAAAATTTCAAAATCAATCGTTAAAAAGTTAAGAAAAGATTTTTGTTTACTTAATTTTAATGTTCATTAAATGCCGTTAACGAATCATTAACTGACTCTGAGAGAGAATTTTTTCAAATCGTTACTGAGGGAAACCTTAAGTAATCATTAAACGACTCTGAGTGCTGCTGTATGCGTTGTTCCTTATTATCTACGTCCTCATAATTCAATTAGTCTGTTCCCGTCCTCTAGTATTTGCAGGTTTTACAAGAACAGCTGTTTTCGGCTTTAATAAACCTTACGTGAATGTGGCGTACGGGAACGACTTTGGACTAAATCCTGCAAAACCTGCAAATCGTAGACGTTCTGGAACGCTCTAAATCAGGCATGCCCAACGCCGGCAGAACTCCATAACAGGCTAACCTAATATTCACGCACGCCGCCAATTTACTGTCAAAAATTTCTCATGCACATACAACTTGTATGGGACCAACCGAAATTGAACGGCGTGCGTATGAAGCTAACTCAATTTCCAATTTTTGTTCTGCGTGACATTTTGATTTGACGTTTCGCTCAATGAAATCAAATGCAAACGCACGCAAGCCAATTTCGGGTGACGCAAAAAAACAAATTCGACGGCGTGCGTACCAAAACGCAAGCCGCGAATATTAGGTTAGCCTGTAAGCAAGTGCCCTGCGCTAGGCACGGCTGCTCTAAATAATAAAAGGTTAGATAAACTGACAGTTGTCTCTCTCGCACCGCTCCCATAGCAGTGGCACCGTGTTGCTTCTTTGCAAATTTACTTGAAAAAGTGTAGCTTACGTATAAAATAGAAGCCTACGTTTTTATGCAGTATGTTTATTTGTATATGCATATAAAGCACATTTAACTGATGAAGGCATAAATTGTTTTTAAATTGGATGTTTACATGAAACTCACTGCCTATCTGCGCAATGTGTTTGGATTCAGCAATCAAAAGGAGATAGCTTTGAGCCAAATCTACGTTTTGCGCATGCGCAGGTTTTCCATGTATTAGTATCTGTGAATATATGTGACAAATGCATTCAAGCGAATTTGACGTATCCTCAGTAGCGCTTGAGAATAAATTTGAAGGGTATTATTTTACTCTGGGGTTGTTATGCCCATCAATGTTGCCAACTCTAAAGGTACGAAAATCCCATTCTCCTTTGAAAAACGCCCTGTTTATCCCATTTTAAAATTCGAAAATCCCATTTATCAATATTAAATCTTAAAAGTTTTTAAGAACAATATATACAGTGACTCAAACAAATGACTACGTGTTGATTTTTTTGTAAATATTCGTAATGTTTTTCGAGCTAGTTCTCTTGGCATTTTTCTATAAAAATACCGTCCGAGGTTTAACCAAAATCATATCACAGATTCACACTTTATACAAAATTTAGGAAAACTCAACAAAGTTTCGTAAAAATTTCAGTATTTTTTAATCTAATAGCCTTATTCATAAATAATACAATAGGTTTAAAGAGCTTTACAGAGTGACATTTTCATACAAATTTTCGATTTATAAAGCAGTTATAATCTTATTAATTTTTTATGAATTTGGGTATAAATCTTTAAAATATTTTTGGATATGCAGTTTTATAGCCCTAAATAATTTAGTGTAATGAAGTGGAAGTTTCAAACGGCTTTAATATGAAATTCATGCTTTTATGGGAAAAAGTGCAAAAATCCTATGTGTCCTGAATAGAGACTCGATCCACCAGTCACAAAATATTGTCCCACCCGTCACAAGCTCAAAGTTTTTTTTATCAAATATAATAATGCCATAAAAACATACAATGGACCTTATCATTATACTAACTATATTAGAGAACGCCTCTATGCAAGAAATATTTTGATATAAAGTTTGTCTAAAATGGCAAACGAATCCATTCACTCAGAGAGGTGGGTGTCGCCGTTGTCTCGGCCGTCACTCTTGGGGAAAATGAAAATTTTCAGTGTAAATCATATAACTAAGTTTTCTACTTCATTCGTTTCGTGTTAAACTGTTGTTTGAATTCAGATGTTAACAGTTTGAAACTTGCAAAATTAAGGGTTAAAAAGAAATTAATTAAAGTTTGGGGAAAAGCAAGTTTAAATGTCCCACCCGTCATATTGGAATTAAAAGCAAATAAAAAAAGCAATAGAACCATAAAATTGCATTTAGCTAAAAATCCCATAATGAGACGCAAAATCCCACGCGCCCTTTTATGTTGCGAAATCCCAAATTATGGGCGAAATCCAATGAGTTGGCAACACTGATGCCCATTTGTTGATGATGTTTCCCTACAAGAATTGTGTGATGGAAACTAACACATTCTCATTTATCTTACTAACACATTTGCAAATTTTGCGTTGGTTAAAAAGAGACCAATATATAAGGCCATAAGTTGGAGGAAGACGGAAGATCATATGTACACAAATGTTTACATCAGATTTTTCACACTGCCCTTTAGAATGTGATAGAAACTTGTAGGTAGCCAGTGACAGAAATCTCTATCAGCCTTGCCAGTCAAATGATTTGTCAAATGATGGTCACTGTTCTTGCAGGGTTGCTTATAAAAACTAAGGCGCGTATTCATAGTCCAGCAACTAAGTCGAAACTAACAAAGTTGCTACTTAAATTTAAGTACCAACTTAAAATTTACTTCTATTCATAGTCGCATTTCAGACTTCTACTAAGTAGTTTCGACTTAGTTTACGACAAAGCAAAACGAGTGTGAAAATGTATCGAGTTTTCTTTACGATATTTTGGAAAAATTACATTTTTATTAAATAATGTTAAGTTTGATCATCCGTTTATGTAATTTTTACTTTCATTGCATGATTATGCAAAAGAATAAAGTATCATTTTCTTGTTAATTGTGTGAAATAGCCAGAACAACCGCAGTGATGTGAAGTCGATGTTTATCGAAAGCATGCTGTGAAACATACAAATAGTAGATATCTAATATTATGTCCACACGGCAATGAAAAGAAGTTGTTTTCAGGAGATGTTTTCAATATTAAACATAACCGTCCAAACGGCATTCGTCGTTTTTACTAACGCGTTTTCGTTGACATTTCTCTATTGCTCCAAGTGAAATAAAGCAACCAAAATGCAACTTATTAAACTTATTTTTCTTTTAATAAAACTCCTGGATGCGATTATATTCATAAATGCAGTTTTGGGCAACGCGAATAAGCAAATTTTGTATTTTCAAAAACAAATGCTGTATTTAATCCTAAAAATTTCATATTTGAAAAAACGGCAGTCAATGCTGATGGAAGCAGCAATCTCAGCAGCAATCTCTTTATCACTTTTTTCTATCATCATTTTGTTTATATTTACTAATTCCACTTTTGTTTCATTGAACTCTTTTTCCATATTATCCATATGCACTAATATTTGCTTTTGTACGTTCAACTTCTTTTTAGCTGCTCGTGATGTTGACGGGGTTGGCGGTGGTGATATTTCAATTGGCACGGAATCGGTAATGCAACCGGATTCAGCTGCAGACGGCATTATTGAAGACGCTACCATGAGTTCCTGAGATTCGACAGCATTGGACATATCCGACAGAAACGAAATTTCATCATCAAAATCTGTTTCCGACTCAATAAATTGTGAGATAGAGGAACTTTGGATGCCGTCACAATCTGTAAATATGTATGTATATATATACATATGTATTATACAACCGCCAAATGTACAAATATCATTTATGTTAATAAATTCAATATGCCCACCTATAATGCTGTCTTCCACCATTTTCTCAACATTGTAACTTTTATAACTGCCAAAAATAGCATTCATATGGGTATACAGAGGCCAGTCGGATGGTGAGCCACCTGATGGGCCTATTTTCGCTTTCTCATTTCTATTAAAGTATAGGATAAAGTTTAGTATACTACTTTTTATCTTTGTAAACCAAAATTACCTGTATTTCGTGGTCAGGTTATGCATTTTTGTTTTAATTTCCTNTACTAACTAGTACTATGAATATGCGCCTAAAACTTTATGATGAAATATTAAAATCTTATTTTAAGCTTTAAGCTACCTGGAAATTAAGAAACCGATTTGAAAATCTTTAAAATGATTACCAATTTATTATTTTAGAATGTTTAACTCAAACGCCGCAGTGGTGTAGTGGTAAACAGTGCGCGCTTCCACTCGGCAACGCCTGGGTTCAAACCCTGGTCAAAGCAACATCGCAAAAAATATAGAAAAAAGGTTTTTTCTAAACAGCGGTCGTCCCTCGGCAGGCAATGGGTGTATTTCTGCCATGAAAAAGGGCTTCTCATAAAAATACAATCGCCGTTCGGAGTCGGCGTAAAACTGTGGGTCCCTCCACTTTGTGTGGAAACATCAAGGCGCACGCCACAAATCGGAGGAGAAGCTCGGCCAAAGACTAGCATATGTGTAAGCGCAAATCTATTATTATTATTATTATTATTAACTCAAACATAAATCTTTCATATTCAATGAGTAGAGACTTATTCACTACTCAGTTAAAAAGGAATAAATAACTACACTTGGGTCTCTTTTTATGCGGTACATGCGCTCATCAGAAAGCCGCATAAAAAGGTTCTTCACTTTCATACAAAAACAGGGGATGCGTTCCAGTATTTTCAAAAACCGCATAAATTCAGATACTTTATGTAAAAATTCTAAATAAACCGCATAAAAAATCCAGTGAGAAAATATTAAGAAAAAAAATGTATTTTTCACTTCAACACTTATTACTCCATGTAACAGTAATGAAATAAATAAAATTGTATCTGTATTTTAACAAAAAAAAAAATACCACAATAAATACATCTGTGTTCGTATGGAATAGCAGCTTATGTCGGGAAGCTGGCTTTAGTATAATGCGGTATTCCCTTTATTCTTTAAACGGCAAGGAATTTTTTGATGAGACTTAATAAGAATCAGTGACGTGAAGCGGTTTTGAACCGGAAAACCGCTTTTTTCTATTAATTAACTGAACCATTAACCGAACCGAAATTTCCCACAAAGGGTTGATCCGAAACGAAAACCGAACCACTTTCCATAAAGGTTTAAAGGTTCGTTTCAACTAAGTTTTAATAGATAAATGTACCCACTTTTATTCTTTTTGTTAAACATGGTAATACCTACCATGTTTGTTAACCATGTGACAATATCAAATGTAAAGGCAACCCATCTCTTGACCCTCAACCTTGCGCGTTATTTTTTATACCCGAGCGCACTTGTGCACAAGGGTATTATAACTTTGGTCACATAACGGTTGTTTGTAACAGGTAAAACGAATCGAGATAGATATAGACAAATATATACATAAGTGATCAGAATAAAAAGAGAAATCGATTAAGTGACTGTCTTAACGAAACTTTGTATGCGCACTTCTTTCGGGCGTAGAACGGATGGTATTGAAAATGGGCAAAATCGGACAATAACCACGCCTGTCTCCCATATAACGGTAATTTGGAGAAATACGAAATCTTCGATAAATCAGTAAATATTAAAGCTAATGTATTCAAAATTGATGCCTGCGACAATCCTTTACCAAGAAATACGTTCATGATAAAATTTTGGAAAACGGGCGTGGCACCGCAAACATCACATATATGTATCTGCTATTGTGCTTGCCAAATAAAAGCAAAACGTTGAAAATCATTGAAATCAGACTAAAATTGAGGCCGCTTTTCATATAACGGAAAATTTCAGAAAAGCTTGAAACTTCAATATTTCGAAATTTAAGGACGCTAAATTACTCAAAATTGATACACCCCGGTATACCATGTTGCGGTGGCTTTCGGAAAGGTGAAAATCATATATTTAATACTTGCGCCGGGTATTGAATGTTCGGCTCCGCCCGAACTTAGACTTTATTACTTGTTTGTTTTTCGAACCGTTGAACCGAACCGAAACCCCGGTTCAAAGACCAAAAAAACCGCTTTGGCGAACCAATCCAAAAGAGGAAAAACAGTTCGAACCGCTGAACCGAACCGACAAAATTTTTCATCCGGTTCACGTCCCTGATAAGAATATTGACTTGCTAGTATCGGAACTATTTCTTGGTCGTTAGTTCACCAAAAGTTCTTCAACGGCTCGACACCAGTAAGTATTCACAATCGTATGCTGCGAATGCCACATTATAATAAAGCCAGCCTTTCGACATAAGCTACTATTCCATACGAACAAAGCATGAATTATGTAAGAATACAAAGACAAATTATTTATCAGAAGAATTGTCTCTTACACGCTGAAAAAAAGTAATAAAACCTCAAAAAAACAAAATCGCTACAGCGAAAAAATGGTTTCAAAAAACGCATAAATTCAAATCCGCATAAAAAAGCGCATGAAAAGAGACCTAAGTGTATATTAACACATACTACGTTTATACGTTAGCTATTTGAAAATAAAAATAAGTTGCAAATACCTAACTGACTATTTATTCGATCGGGAAAAATTCTTTTTTAATATTGCCTGATTATAAAAAGGCAATAATATGACCACCGAAATAGAAAATAAAGTTAAAAATGGCAACGTCTTGATTATATAAAGGCAATAAGATGACCATCGAAAAAGAAAATAAGCCTAAGAATGGCGGCGTCTTGCGCTTATTTGCAAATAGTACCACTAACCAATACTTATTTGCGTGATTTAGTTATTTGCAAATATAAAATTAACTCAGCGTTTATACGACAAAGTTTACTATTTTGCAAATGGTTATTTGCAAATTATACGTGCGTATAAACGTAGTCACATTCAAAATTGTAGTGATCTGAAATATTTTTCGCTATTTTTTTTTAATGTAGAGCTCATTATATAAGAAAAACAACATAAATCCGAATATCAAATTTCATCAAAAATTAAAAAAAGCAAGAAAGTTTTATTAGAATTGCAAGCTTTTTAGTTAAAATTTCTGCAAATAATCTGCGTACCAAAATACGCATGTAAAGCTATTTTATTTAATTAACCTCTTTTTCCCTTAAAAAGCGTCAATGCGACATTTCTATAATTTAATTTGCTACATGAAGTTAAATGTAAACTAAAAATTATCCGTAATTTTCTTATAACGTTCCGCCACTGCTATTTGTTTTGAATTCAAGTGTCATTTTTTACATACGATTACTCAGTTTTCCTTTTCTTTTTTTTATACATCTGTACTGTAATGTTTGCTAACTGCACTTGTAGATTCTGCCAATATAGAAGTAATACATGTATGGCTTCTAGAAATATTATGGGGGATTTTCCTTAAAAAAATGCTAGTTTGAAAAAAACGCTAGAAAAAAGCCACGAAGCTAATTCCTGAATTTCGAAGCTAAACGACAAAGAAAAAAGCTAGATCTAGCCCCAAAAAGCTTAAACTGGCAACACTGTTTACCACTACCATTTTCCACCAAGAAATGTCATTCTACCCCTTTCTCCGTCCTTCGTAAATGCAACATTTTGTAAGGGAGTGTCAAACCGCCGCTGCCAATAATTATCTAACCTGTTATTATAGAATCATGCTACGTTCTTTGGTACTGGTATTCAATGGCGCATATTCATAGTCAAATTTAGTTCAAAACTAAGTCGAAACTATCCTAAGTTACAAGCTATTCATAATCGCCTTAGTTTCGACTTTTCTGGCTAAGTACGAACTTAAAATTTAGTTTCGGCTGCAGCTGCAATTAAGTCGTAACTAGGAAGAAGTATTTTATTAAATTAAAGCCCTGTATGCAGCTCTCAAAAAAACGGTCAAGAAAAAATTGCCATTATTTCGTGTGTGTGTCCAAGGAATTTTGAAATTTTTGATACTTCACAGCCTGTTTCCTCACTCTTTCCTCAAGAACAGCGTTGCCATTTTAGCCGTTTTCCGGCTAGATTTAGCCGGTTTTGATAGCAAATAGCCGGAGAAAATTCGATCTAGCCGGCAGCCGATTTGTTAGCCGGTTTGTAAAAAAAAGTTAGCCGTTTTTAGCCGATTTTACTATTTGCCTAATTTTCAGGTGCAAAAAGTAAACAAGTTGTTCGAAAGCAATAATGCAGACCCAATGAAGATTTTTAATGAACTCAATGTTTTACTTTCGCATCTATGCTCCCTAGTGGTTATTAGCGCGGACACATTTGATCCTATATGCTCCCCGTTGGAACCATACCTTGCTCCATTTCCTCAGTTTTATCACAGTTTTGAAGAGTATTTAAAAACAAAAGTAAGCACAAACGCTTTTGACCACGAAGCCGAGAAAATAATTCGAGAAAATGGTCGCTATTTTATTATCACTTTAATAAAGTAATTACGCCAACGCCTCCCTACAAATATTGCCACACTAAAAAACTTGACTTTTTTCAGTTGGAAATGCATTAAGAGTAATTAAACCAAAAGTATTTGTTCAACTACAGCAACAAAAACACAAATATAATGCCGACGAAATAACATCCATAGAGATGCAATGGCAACGGTTAACGTTACATACCTGGAGTAATTTAGACTCAACTGTAAAATTTTGGGCCGAAGTTTATCAGGCCCCTATTGCGAGTGTCGACTGGCAGTAGAATAGAAATTTGTCGATCGAGTCGATCATCTTTTATTTTGCTATTGTGTAACTTGATCGATAAAAATTTATACTATTGTGAATGGTTGACAGAATTGTAAACAGCTGTTTGTTTGTTTACATTTGTTTCTTGAGTGTTTTATTTACATCATTTTTAAAATAATTGCTTTTATTATAAAATTAAAAAACTGGACACAGTTGAAATATGGTTTAGTGATGAGGAAGATGATGCGGAAGCTAATAGATTAGTAGAGTTGGCTAAAGCAAGGAGGGAATTGCGAGATTCGTCGAATCCCTTGGACTTGGAAGGTGTATGTACATGTGCGAGTTTTATGAATAGAAGTTGCGTTTCCGATGCTTCACGGTTTTAAGCCTTTACATGATTTGCAGGAAAAGCTGTTTTCCTCATTAATAAACTTTATGGAAGTTTAAGAAATGCGGTACGGTTAAGTTTTTTGTACAATGATGTTCGGTTTTTGTGTCCAAA
>NW_016157166.1:313852-315888 GCF_001687245.7 Rhagoletis zephyria | reverse complement strand
GGGTTGCCTTGTGCTCTTTTTTCACAAAAAACTTTAGAAAACCGTAGTAGAAAGCGTAGTAAATTTCTTAAGAACTGCGTACTGCCTTAAGGACTTATGCAGCTCTCAAGAAAAGCAAAAACTCCATATAAAATGACGTACAAGAAATGGCTAAGAAATTTTCTTGAGTCAAATTTCCTTAAAGCCCTGTATGCTGCTCTCAAGAAAAGCAAAAACTCCATATAAAATGACGTACAAGAAATGGCAAAGAAATTTTCTTGAGTCAAATTTCCTTAAGGCAGTACGCAGTTCTTAAGAAATTTACTACGCTTTCTACTACGGTTTTCTAAAGTTTTTTGTGAAAAAAGAGCACAAGGCAACCCAGGTTTGCAACAGAGATATATGCCCGTTCCATTATTTCTTGAGGAAAGAGTGAGGCAACAGGCTGTGAGGTATCAAAAATGTCAAAATTCCTTGGACACACACGCGAAATAATGGCAATTTTTTCTTGACCGTTTTCTTGAGAGCTGCATACAGGGCTTTAAGGAAATTTGACTCGAGAAAATTTCTTGGCCATTTCTTGTGCGTCATTTTTTATGGAGTTTTTGCTTTTCTTGAGAGCTGCATACAGGCCTTAAGGGGAAAAAGACGGAAATATGTAAAAATTAAGTTGGCAGAGTATGATTTTGATAATATTGAATGATCTCCAATTGAAATTTACAAAGAGCGATCCATTTGAATCGGAAGATAAAATTAAATGCGTATTACAATTCGAAAAAGGCTACATCACAATTTTATAATTGGAATGATTTACATATATAAATGCTCAAATAATATGTCAATTTCAAGCTTCTTTTAGAGCAAATTAGTGCATAACATTTAGATATGTGTTTGTATGTTTCACAGCATGCTTTTGATAAACATCGACTTCCCTGCCAGCCAAAAGTGGTGAAAAATCTGGTGAAACCGCGGGTTTCGGTCACTTCAAAACTGGTGACAAAACTGGTGACATTGTATGGGCGGTGTGCAGATTGTCACCACTTTCCCCCTGTACGTGTTAGCCTTGAATCACTGCCGCACTCATTCAGATACTTCGTAAGGAAAACATATAGCTGCACTCGTCTAGCATTGCCCCCTTCTGCCGGCTCAGGGTTGCATTCTCTTCACAGCGAATTCAAAATAACCTTAGAAACTTTAAATAAAAAATCCTAAAATATTTTGATTTTTATTTTGCAAAATTTATTTTCAAAATGCATAATATACATACTTAATAACCAATATTATGAATAAAACTTGTAATTAACATTAATAAATATATTTTTACATACATACATATGCGCTGGCTTAATTTCTTATTATTAGGATTACTCATTTGCACATAGATGTTTAAAAAGTTGGAAAATTTCTATAACAAAGTTAAGCGATTTTAATAATATTATAATCAAAAGAAAGGTAATCGATTTATCTTTCTTTTGATATATATTAAAAGTTGCAAATCATTTATAATGGTTCACAAAAATTCAGTCTCATTACAACTTTGCAAAATTTGATTGCGTTTTTTCGACTTATATATAGACGGTTTCAAAAGTTGCAAAATTTCTATAAAAAAGTTCAGCGATTTTAACAATATTATAATCAAAAGAAAGGTAATCGGTTTACCTTTCTGTTGATATATACTAACAGTTGCAAATCATTTACACCAGTTCACAAAAAATCTGTTTTGTTACAACTTTGCAAAATTTTACCACTTTTCCACTGCTTATATATAGCTGTTTACAAAAGTTGCAAAGTTTTTATGAAAACGTAAAGCAATTTTAACGGTGTTATAATCAAAAGAAAGGTAATCGGTTTACCTTTCTTTTGATATATATTAACAGTTGCAAATAATTTACACTAGTTCACAAAAAATCTGTTTTGTTACAACTTTGCAAAATTTTACCACTTTTCCACTGCTTATATATAGCTGTTTACAAAAGTTGCAAAGTTTTTATGAAAACGTACAGCAATTTCAACGGTGTTATAATCAAAAGAAAGGTAATCGGTTTACCTTTCTTTTG
>NW_016157166.1:299673-309975 GCF_001687245.7 Rhagoletis zephyria | reverse complement strand
CAAAAGCATACGATTTCGAACTCGCGTAAATGTACATTTGCTAAATGCTATAGCATGAACGCTCTTCGAAAACATATGTTCGAAAGTACTAAATGTTGCATTTTAAATGCAGCAAAAACGCTGCATAACACTATATATTAACAGTTGCAAATCATTTATGGTGGTTCAGATAAATTAAGTTTTCTTACAACTTTGCAAATTTTGACAAGTTGGACCTACACTTTGAAGGTGCTCCTGGCGTTGAAGGTGCTGATTGCGGAAGGTACTCATGGTGCTCCTGGTGATGAAGGAGCTGAGGATAGAAGTTACTGGTGGTGCTCCTGGCGATGAAGAAGCTGAGTGCAGAAGGTTCTAATGGTGCTCCTGGCGATGAAGATGCAAGCGTTGAAGGTGCTGATAGTGAATCTGTAAACAAGCAAAAATATCAATTAAAATTTATAAACATAAAAAGTCTCAATACATACCTTAAGAATGTGACTAAGTCGCTGCTGTTTTGCAATCTAAAATAAGAAATTACATTATAATTAAATAAAATTGTTAAATACGTATTCTTACCTTCAAAATTTTCGTAGTGACATTTCTTCACAGTATGTATNGCGTATTCTTACGTTCAAAATTTTCGTAGTGACATTTCTTCACAGTATGTATACTGTCATCAAAACTCTGATGTTTCTAACTTGCTCGCTCTAACGCATAGAATTCTTGTTAGAGTACGAATTCTTATCGGGTATGTAGCTCTAACAAAGGGACATTTTTTGACAGTTCGAACAAAAAATTTGTAAGTGTGTGGGTGAGATGACTAAAAAGCTGTGAATGTGTTAGTAAATCGTTTGAATTTTAGGGGAAAGTGGTGAGCCGTGGCTGGCAGGGTTCACATCATTGCGGAAGTTCTGGCTATTCCACACAATTAACATGAAACTTATACCTTATTCTTTTGCATAAACATGCACTGAGAGTAAAAATTACATAAACGGATGATCAAACTTGACATTATTTAATATAAATGTCATATTTCCAAAATATCGTAAAGAAAAGTTGATACATTTTCACACCCGTTTTGCAATATCGTAAAATTAAGTTAAAACTACTTAGTAGATGTCTGAAATGCGATTATGAATAGAAGTGAATTTTAAGTTGGTACTTAAATTTAAGTTGCAACTTTATTAGTTTCGACTTAGTGGCTGGACTATGAATACGCGCCAATCTTTTTTAATATTACATGGTGTAAACAGGGTGTAAGAGCGCCAAAATTCATTTTCACTGTCTTCTGGCATCACTAAAAATTATTGTGGAATAGAGTCCACATGTTGCCGCCATATTTATACCAACGATTTTCTTCTGTACGTGATCCAAAAAGCTTGAGTATTCGTGTTTTTTTATTTTTTGTTACGCCTTTTAAGGAATTTGTTTTTTTCTTATCAGCGGATTCTTTACTACAGTAAATAAAGACGCAATTAATAAAATTATTGTAGTTAGTACAACAAAATTACAGCACGCTCCAGCGGGTTCCTTTATCTAGTGCGAACAAAATTGAAGCGGTATTTGGTCGTCTATAATTTGTCTTTAAAAGGTCGGCGTAAATTTTAATTACATTCCTGTGACAGTGAACAGTGTAAAATGCTCGGATATTTATAAGCCAACTAAACATTTTACAAGACGTTGGAATGGAGGAGTCGTTCTAGTGACATATGTTTAATGTAAGCGTTGTCTCGTACAACATTATTGTGTAAACAGTGGCAAGTTAGAAGTACACCAGCATGAACTTTAGTTTTTTCTAATATATTTATAAAAGTAATTTTCACCAGGCAAAATTCTCTATTATAATAAAGTTTAAGATAGTTATCGCCTTTTGTGGTCATTAGAATAAATAAAAACATAAATTAATTTCACAAGTGTACAAGCATACAATTATTTAGATTATGTGGCTTACTTACTGCTTATAAGAAAGTCAGAATTTTCGCGAAAAACATTTGTATTAAGACAATGCATAATTAAAAAACGTTTCTTATTATGTACCCACATATTCATGCATACTTTATATTTTGATAAAATATAGTTAACTAGGTTTGGCTTGCAGCACCGCCCGCATCAGTTTTGGTTAAACGTTGTTATTTTAAATGTAACAAAGGAAATAAATTTAATCACCGCAAATAAAGAAATTGGTTTAAAAATGTTACAGATTGTGTCGAAGTTGCAGAACGCGGTCAATGTGTCGAACTTCGTGGCAAGTTTAGTTATTTGCCCACTTTTTTTTTGTTACTATGCGGAGGGAGAAGGAACGTGACTTGATATCCAACTCACTAGAAAGAGAACAAATCGCTCTGGCTATTGCAGCGGGCTCAACAGCTACCTGAGCAGAACCAACGAGGATGTGCCCAACCAATGCCCGGCATGTGTATAGTCGCCACATGACTCCCGGCACCTCTTCACATGCCCTGAGAATCCCACTCGGCTAACGCCCCTGTCCCTGTGGAAGTAGCACACTTCCTGGGCCTCCCCCTAGCTGAAATAGACGACAACGTTGATGGATGCACCGCCCCGAACGAGGCAACCCGTTCCGTTCCCACGACAGTCGGGTTTACGTAACCGGAACGACCCAGATAGATATATATCTGGCCAAGGACTGCCACCACTCCAGCAACACTCCCCAAAATCTCTTTGGGGAATTTGTATGCTGTTACAACAACAACAACAGGCTTAGTAGCCGCTACAACAACAGCAACAACATCACAAATCAAACTAAAAACGCACACCCGACCCCTGTTGCGTTGTTGTTGTTATTGTTATTGTTGTTGTAGCGGGAAATGTTTGCTTATTTGTACAACGATCTTGGGGGAGTGAGGGGGTGGGGGCGTGGCCCCCAAATCCATCTTAAACGAAAGAGGATGGACGACACTATATAAAAACATATACAGACCCCTTGGGACCTGTTTTAAAATAGGAGAAATTTGGATTTTTTGCAAAAGGATTGTCTTGTACTGCGTATCCATTTGCTGGGTGTTCGCGATTACATACATACGTTTAACGTTTTTAGTTTATATTTTTTATTATTCTTTCCAATTCGTTTCTGTTCCTTGCTTTGTCTCTAGTTCATCCGCCCATTCTTTTATGTTGTCCAACCATGTAATTTTTCTTCTTCCTGCTACTCTGCGTCCTGCGATCTTTCCCTGTATTAATAGTTTTAAAACTTCATATTTTTGCCCTCTTATAATATGTCCTAAATAGGCAGTTTTCTTTGTTTTATCTCTTTTATCAGTTGTCTCGTGGTCTGCGCTCTTTGTAGTACAGCGTCATTAGATATTTTATCCGTCCACTTGGTCTTTAGGATTCTGCTGTAGCACCACATTTTAAAAGCTTCCAGTCGATTTATGCTTGCGCTTTTTAGTGTCCATGTTTCGCATCCATATAAGAGAGTCGATCACACATAGCATTTAACAAATCTTATTTTCAACTTAATCGCTATATCTCTACTAGTGAGTACCTTCCCCTTGTTATTAAATGCTGCTCTTGCTGCCTCTATACTGCCGTTGATTTCATTGTCATATTCCCACTTGTCATTGAGCCAGCTGCCCAGATATTTGAAGTTTTTTACTTTTTCTATGTTTGTATTATTTAATGTCGAATAAGCATTAGAGTAGTCTTGCCCACTTTTATCTATTATCATAAGTTCTGTATTGTGAATGTTAATGTCTAGTCCAAATTGATTGCTATGCCTTTCCACTTTGTCCAGTATTCTTTGCAGGTCTGCTAAATTGTTTGTGATCAGGGTTGTGTCGTCAGCGTATCGAATATTATTGAAAGGCGAGCCGTTTATTGTTATGCCAGTCTTGTCATGTACGGCATCTTCAAAAATCCTATTGGAATAAATGTTGAAAAAGAAGCGGCGACAAAATACAACCTTGCCTGACTCTGTTTATTCTAATTTCTTCTGTTTTATTGTCCCCGAATTTGACTTCTGCCGTTTCGAATGCATTGAATGTCATATTTGTTTATGTCTATCGATTCTAGTGTGTCTATTATTGTGCGGTGCTGGACTCTGTCAGAGGCCTTTTCGTAGTCGATAAAACACAAGAACACGTCTTGGTTGGCGTCTTGGCATCTCTGGGCAAGCATTTGTACACTGAACAGCGCTTCTCTTGTTCCCATGCCTTCCTTTAACTCGAATTGCGTCGCTCCCATTACCTTCTCGCATTTGTTATATATCCGTCTATGCATAATTTTTATAAATATCTTTAACGTGTGGCTCCTTAAACTAATGAGCCGGTAGTCTTGACATAGCTTTGCGTTTGATTTCTTCGGAAGCGTCACGAAGGTCGATTTAAGCAATGAGAGGGGATATTCTCCAGTTTTGTATATGTAGTTAAAAGTTTCTAGTAATACATTCATAGCATCGCCGTCAATTAGCTTAATTATCTCCGCTGGTATTTCTTCACATCTCACCGTTCTTTTCTTTTTTTACGTCTTTATTGCATTGGTTATCTCTGACTTTGTTATTTCCAAAAATATTTCATCTGTTACGCCCCCAGCTGGTATACTGTCTTCCCTCGAATCGTCCTTGAAGTGTTCGTTCACATAATCCGTCCATAGTTGACTTTTCCTACTTCGTCGATTATTAATTTATTATCTTTATTTGTTAAAATATTTATGCTATTACGTTTTTTTGTGTTACGAAATTCTTTCAGTTTTTTGTGTAGGTTGAAGTTATCATGTAATTTTTCTAAGCGTCCTATATCTTCACATTGTTTTTTCGTCCACATATTTTTAGCTCCTCGTATTTTCCATGGTGTTGTTGTTGTAGCGGCAACAACAACCCCGCCCAGGACGGTTGGTATCTCAGTCGTTGTCGTCAAGTTCCACTAACGGCAGCCCTAGGAAGCGTGCAGCTTCTGTTGGGTTAGTCCACAGGGACAAAGCCGTTAGGGTTGTCGGGTTTTCCGGGCATGCGAAGAGATGTTTCGAGTCATGTGGGGTCTCTCCGGATGCCGGACACTCATTTGGCACATCCTCATTCAATCTACTCAGGTAGAGGTTAACCTGCTGCAGTAGCCAGAGCGAAGTTGGGCTATTGTCGTTCGTGTCTCCCGAGGCAGATGAAGCTCCGTCTCGTCTATGTCCGGGGGCGGTATGCCTAGAACGGCATTCACAGGTCTAGAGTCTACATAACTCGAGACTGACTCCCTGTGAATGCCGTTCAGGTCCAGTCGGTAAGCTGACGGGTCCAGAGGTTGCTTGATGAACCTCTGGACTTCGTCCGTCAGTTCATAAAGATGCCTCCTGACGTGCCTAGGCCAGGGCTCCTCTGCAAGCAGCTGTCTGTTTGGGTGGCCGCTTCTGTGGCTCCCGATCAGGAACTGCTTGCAGAGCATTATGTTGTGCTCCTTTACGGGGAGCATTTGCGCCTCGCCGTGGAGATGACGTTCGGGCGACATCAGGGGGCATCCTATCGCTGTCCTGAGTGCGGTGTTCTGTACAGTCTGTAGCTTTGTCCACTGCGCCCTACTTGTCCCCGCGACCACACTGGCGCTGCGTAGTTTAAGATCGGCCGCAAGTACTGCCGGCTAGCGACTTGAGGACCTTGTTGCGGCTCTGTACTTTATTAATAATAGCGGTTGCGTGCGCAGAGAAGGAGAGCAGGCTGTCGAATGTTACTCCGAGTATTTTGGGGTTATTCACCGTCGGAATTGGTGTGTCATCGACGTGAATTCCCAGCGGTAGCCTGACCTCCTTCGTCTAGGTTGTGAACAGGGTCGCGGAGGATTTCGTGGGGGAGAGGGCTTGACACTTTGCAGTGAAGAAGCGTGAAAGTTCGGAGTGATACCCGTTTACTTTCGAACACAGGTCATCAATTCCATTCCCAGTCGCCATGATCGAGCAATCGTCGGCGCAAGAGACAATCGAGACTCCCTCTGGTGGTTGAGGGAGCTTTGAAATGTAAAAGTTAAACAGTAGCGGGGAAAGGACACCACCCTGTGGAACCCCCTGCTTTATTTTCCTGAGTTTACTCGATTTGTCTCTAAACATTACAGACGAGTGTCGACCACTCAGATAATTTGCCGACCATCGTTTGACCCTCTGTGGGAGAGAGGAGGCCTCTATATCTTCTAGTAGCGTGGAATGGCAGACGGTGTGAAATGCCTTTGACAAATCCAACCGTACTCCATATCGTTCTCTCACAGGGACGGAAGGTTAAGGCCATGAATTATCTGTGTGTTTATGGCGTTAAGTGCTTTTGTTGTACTGTGCACTTTACGGAAACCACGCTGATGCTTCGCTGGGGTCAAGCGGTTTGTGAAATACGGCAGTAGCAAGGCCTCGAGTGTCTTCGCTACCGAGGAAAGGAGTGTTATCGGACGATAAGAATCTGCTTTGCTGGCGGGTTTCCCCGGTTTGAGCAGTGGGATCACTCTCCCCACTTTCCAGATGCCTGGGATGATGAGAGTAGCCATAGACAAAATGAGGACCTCCGTTAGGTACGTTATCCCCGCAGGACCCAAATTTTTCAGCATCAGCATGCATATTCCGTCGGGACCCATGGCTTTGGAGGCTTTGGCCTTCCCGATGGCCACCTGAATTTCACCGCAAGTGAAAGCAAGAGGGGCACAGGTTGTTGGCAGTTGGTGCAGCCTTCTGGTCACTCGACGCTTGGCTTTGTCCACCGGAGGATGCAGTATGAACTGCCGGCTAAAAAAGCTCGCGGATCGCTCCGGGTCCGACGAAGCATGGTCGCCGAAGGAAATTCCGACTCTGTCGTCGTGCTTCGTCGGATTGGACAGTGTCCTCACGGTTGACCAAAGCTTGCTCACACCAGTGGTGAAGTTACAGGTCTTCAGATGCTCCTCCCACTTCTTCCGCTTATGTACGTTTACTAGTTGCCGAATCTCCGCGTTGAGATCCCTGATACGGGGATCTCCGGGATCGGCCTGACGAAGGCTATCACGCTCATCGGCAAGAACAGCCGCTTCGGCAGGGAAGTTCGGACGTGGGCCGTTATACATCCTGCCGGTATGAAGCGAGCTGCAGCAGCAGTGACAGCCCTGCGGAACTTACGTTCACCGAGATGGACGTCGGTTGGTGTGGGAAGCGCTGTGAAGGTGTTTTCGGTAAACTCCGCGTAACCTTTCCAATCAGCTTTAGAAAAGTTGATATGGGTCCGGTGTTTGGCGGAGGCAAAGTCGGGTGGTTTATCTATCGATATGACTATGGGTAGGTGGTCTGATGCTAAAGTCAGCATAGGTCGCCATGTTATGCTGTTTATCAGACCAGCGCTGCTATGGTGATGTCTGGCGAACTGCTGCAGTTACCCATAATCCTGGTGGGTGCGTCGTCGTTCTTGTCAGAATGTCGAATCGTCTATCTGCTCAGCCAATATTGTTCCCCTACGATCGTTTGACAGGGCTTGAGTGCCAAAGATCGTGGTGCGCATTAAAGTCACCTACTACCATACGGTTTTCACCTCTGAGGAGCGCACCTATATCAGGGTGATATCCTGCAGCAGGGGTTATGTATATGCTAAATATTTCGAGCTCAACATCACCTGACCGGATAGCAATGCCCTGACATTAAAGGGTGGTATCCCTGCGGTCGATGTCTGCTTTGATAAGACGATACTGCACNCAGGGGTTATGTATATGCTAAATATTTCGAGCTCAACATCACCTGACCGGATAGCAATGCCCTGACATTAAAGGGTGGTATCCCTGCGGTCGATGTCTGCTTTGATAAGACGATACTGCACGGTGTGGTGCGTGATGAACGCTAAGCCACCACCATTATCTCGCTCGCGATCTCGACGGTGCACGTTGTACCCGGCACAATTCAACAAAGTTGAATTGCTGTGCAACTTCGTCTCTTGGACCGCAGCTATCAATATACCATGCCGACACATGAAGGCGGTTATCTCCTCAATCTTGCTCTGTAGCCCGTTGCAATTAGATTGAAGGAGCTTCATGTGGTTCGGGAGACACCACCGTTGGCTGTGTGCGCTGCTGTGATGGTTGCCGCCCTGTGG
Organism: Rhagoletis zephyria; assembly: GCF_001687245.7. Classification (NCBI taxonomy): domain Eukaryota; kingdom Metazoa; phylum Arthropoda; class Insecta; order Diptera; family Tephritidae; genus Rhagoletis; species Rhagoletis zephyria. The sequence goes on along the minus strand of NW_016157166.1, from coordinate 301,967 downwards.
TGGTGGCGGAAGGCGTCGCAGTTGAGGTCTGCAATCGAGCAGCGCAACACGGGCACTCAAAATTCCCAGTCATATCTCGCGTGGTACGCAGTCCTGAGCATGCCTTAAAGTGGCACCAGCCAAGGCAGGCCCTAAACAGGATTAGATCGCCGAAACAACAGCCCGTGGTCGGGTAAATCCCGAGTCATTCCGGTACGTAGAACCGGTTGTCGTGGGAATTCGTATTTTCCATCTTATTTCTTTGTTAATCTTTTTATATTCATCAATATTGTTGTTACGGTATTTTCGTTTTCGTCTTGCGTCCATCATCTTTAATATTTCGTTATTCATCCACTTTTCTTTGACCATTTGTACTTTTGTCCCCAGTATTCGGTTCTTTGTAGTTTTTATATTTTCTACAGCTTTATTCCAGTTGTCTATTGGATTTTCATCGCTATTTCGTGATGTGAGTATATGGTTTATATTTCGCTTAAGCTCCTCTTTTATTTTTACATTCCCAAGATTTTCCAGATTAAGCTTACCTTTTTAGTCTTTTGTTTTACTTGATGCGAACCTTATTCTAATTTTTGCCATTAGCAAGTTATGGTCCGATGGCACGTCTGCGCCTGGATATGGCTTAACATTTTTTATCGACGATTTGAAGCGTCTATTGATCAATATATAGTCAATCTGGTTCCGAATCACATTCTCTCGATTGTCTTGGGGCGATCTCCACGTATAGTCTTCTTTGAGGTAACTTGTAAAAGGTATTGCTTAAGTTGTTGTTGTAGCGGCTACTAAGCCCCGTTCGGGGAGGTTCATCCATCATCGTTGTCGTCTATTTCAGCTAGGGGGAGGCCCAGGAAGTGTGCTACTTCCAGAGGGGCTGTCCATAGGGACAGGGACGTTAGCTGAGTGGTATTCTCAGGGCATGTGAAGAGGTGCCGGGAGTCATGTGGCGACTCTCCACATGCCGGGCATTGGTTGGGCACATCCTCGTAGATTCTGCTCAGATAGCTGTTGAGCCTGCTGCAATAGCCAGAGCGAAGTTGGGCTATTGTAGTGCGGGTCTCCCGAGGCGGACAAAGTTCTGTCCCGTCCACGTCCGGTGGTTGTGTGCCTAGAACGACATTCACAGGGCGGGAGTCTACATAACTTGAGACTGATTCCCTGTGAATGCCGTTCAGGGCCTGTCGGTAGGTTGACGGGTCCAGAGGTTGTTTAATATACCTCTGGACTTCGTCTGTCAGTTCGTAAAGATGCTTCCTGACGTGCCGTGGCGAGGGCTCTTCCGCGAGCAATTGCCCGCTGGGATGGGCACGTCTGTGGCTCCCAGCGAGGAACTGCTTGCAGAGCATTATGTTATGATCCTTTACTGAGAGCATCTGGGCCTCGTCGTGAAGGTGCTGTAGAGGCGTCATCAGGAGGCATCCTGTCGCAGTTCGTAATGCCGTGTTTTGGCAGGTCTGCAGCTTCATCCACTGCGTCCTGCTAGTCCCCGGCGACCATACGGGCGCTGCGTAGTACAGAACCGGCCGGCCAATTGACTTGTATGTTACTAACAACGGTTCTTTATCTTTGCCCCAAGTGCATCCGGCCAGCGACTTGAGGACATTGTTGCGGCTCTGTACTTTGTTGACAATTGCGGTTGTATGCGCCGAGAAGGAGAGCAGACTGTCGAAGGTAACTCCGAGGATTTTCGGGTTATTCACCGTCGGTATTGTTACGTCATCGACGTGAATACCCAGTGGCAGTCTGACCTCCTTCGTCCAGGTGGTGAAAAGGGTTGCCGAGGATTTCGCAGGGGATAGGGCAAGGCTCCTTGCAGTGAAGAAGCGAGAAAGTTCGGAGAGGTAACCGTTTACTTTTGAGCACAAGTCATCAATTCCATTCCCAGACGCCATGATCGAACAATCGTCAGCATACGAGACTATATTAACACCCTCTGGTGGCTGAGGAAGCTTTGATATGTAATAATTAAACAGTAGCGGGGACAGGACACCGCCCTGTGGTACCCCTGTTTAATTTTAGGTGGCTTGCTAGTTTTGTCTCTTTAGATTACTGACGAGTGTCGACCACTCAGGTAATTCGCCGACCACCGTTTGAGTCCCTGTGGGAGTGAGGAGGCCTCTATATCTTCTAGTAGCGTTGAATGACTGACAGTGTCGAACGCCTTGGACAGGTCCAACGCTACTAGAATAGTTCTCTCACAGGGGCGGTTTCGGTTTAGGCCACGAGTTATCTGAGTGTTTATGGCGTTAAGTGCTGTTGTTGTACTATGCACTTTACGGAACCCATGTTGATGCTTCGCTGGG
>NW_016157166.1:296955-299648 GCF_001687245.7 Rhagoletis zephyria | reverse complement strand
TTACTGAGGACGCCTTCACTGCACTACCCATACCAACCGACGTTCATGTAGGTGAACGTAAGTTCCGCAGGGTTGTCACCGCTGCTGCAGCTCGCTTCATCCCAGCAGGATGTATTAAGGATCCACGTCCGAATTTTCCTGCCGAAGCGGCTGTTCTAGCTGATGAGCGCGACAACCTTCTCAGGCCGATCCCGGAAACCCCCGTATTAGGGATCTCATTCGGAGATTCGGCAACTTGTGAAGACATACGATGACATGAAACCTTTCGCCTCTGGTGTGGCAAGTTTGGTCAACCGTGAGGTCGTTGTCCAACCCGACGACAGAGTCGAGATAGACTTTGGTGACCACGCTTCGTCGACCCGGAGATATGCGCGAGCTATTTAGCCGGCAGTTCATTCTGCATCCTCCGGTGGATAAAGCCAAACTCGAGTGACCAGAAGGCTGCACAAAATGCCAAACCTAGGCGCCTCTTGTTTCACCAGCGGTGAGGTAAGGGTAGCCATCGGGAAGGCAAAGCCTCCAAAGCCATTGGACCCGACGGAATATGCATGTTGATGCTGAAAAATTTGGGTCCTGCGGGAGTAGCGTACCTAAGGAGGCCTCAACCTGTCTATGGCCACTCTCGTCATTCCAGACATCTGGAAAATGGGGAGAGTGGTCCCACTGCTCAAACCGGGGAAACCAGCCAAAAAGGAGAGTCTTATCGCCCGATAACTCTCCTTTCCCCGGTAGCGAAGACACTCGGGCTCCTGCTGCTCCCGTACTTCACGAACCACCGGACGAGGAGGCCTCTATATCTTCTAGTAGCGTTGAATGACAGTGTCGAACACCTTGGACAGGTCCAACGCTACTAGAACAGTTCTCTCACAGGGGCGGTTTCGGTTTAGGCCACGAGTTATCTGAGTGTTTATGGCGTTAAGTGCTGTTGTTGTACTATGCACTTTACGGAACCCATGTTGATGCTTCGCTGGGGTCAGGTGGTTCGTGAAGTACGGGAGCAGCAGGGCCTCGAGTGTCTTCGCTACCGGGGAAAGGAGAGTTATCGGGCGATAAGACTCTCCTTTGTTGGCTGGTTTCCCCGGTTTGAGCAGTGGGACCACTCTCCCCATTTTCCAGATGTCTGGAATGACGAGAGTGGCCATAGACAGGTTGAGGACCTCCGTTAGGTACGCTACTCCCGCAGGACCCAAATTTTTCAGCATCAACATGCATATTCCGTCGGGTCCAATGGCTTTGGAGGCTTTCGCCTTCCCGATGGCTACCCTTACCTCACCGCTGGTGAAAACAAGAGGCGCACTAGGTTTTGGCATTTTGTGCAGCCTTCTGGTCACTCGACGTTTGGCTTTATCCACCGGAGGATGCAGAATGAACTGCCGGCTATAATAGCTCGCGCATCTCCGGGTCCGACGAAGCGTGGCCACCAAAGTCTATCTCGACTCTGTCGTCGCGCTTCGTCGGGTTGGACAACGACCTCACGGTTGACCAAAGCTTGCTCACACCAGAGGCGAAGTTGCAGGTCTTCACAAGTTGCTGAATCTCCGAAATGAGATCCCTAATACGGGGATTTCCGGGATCGGCCTGACGAAGGTTGTCGCGCTCATCAGCTAGAACAACCGCTTCGGCAGGAAAATTCGGACGTGGATCCTTAATACATCCTGCTGGGATGAAGCGAGCTGCAGCAGCGGTGACAACCCTGCGGAACTTACGTTCACCTACATGAACGTCGGTTGGTATGGGTAGTGCAGTGAAGGCCTTTCCAGTCAGCTTTGGAAAAGTTGACATAAGTCCGGTGATCCACGGAAGCAAAGTCGGCAGGTTTATCAATCGAGATGACTATGGGCAGATGGTCTGATGCTAGAGTCAGCATAGGTCGCCATGATACGCTGTTTATCTTACCAGCGCTGACAATTGTTAGCTATTAAGAGTTGCACTTGACTGATGTCACGTTACGGTATATTCTGGACTGACAAACAGAGCAGATTGTCGGAGGGACTAGGAGTTGCCGGCGGCGGTGTGTGGGTGCTATTGTGTTTGTTTGTGTGTCTATTGTTGTGTTGTGTTGGGGTGTGGGTGTGTTGATTGTGTGCTGCCCAGGCGGGTGGTGGTTTGCCGTGGAGCATGGGGCCCCGAACGACGTGGTCCATTGCCGGTACGAACGCAGGCCCGAGCAGTTACGGAGGTGACTCCACCCGTCACTGGCATTGCACCTGACCGAGGTGGAGTTTGTATGCAGTCGTCTCTGGCATACGCAGCAGGTGTAGATTTCTAGCCCTGGGTTTGCCTCTATGCCAGCCCTGAGCAGAAGGGTGCGGAGAAGGTAGCCCTAGGATCTAGCAACGTTTGATGGATTTCGCCGACCTAAACGGGGTTAGATCGGCGAAACAACAGCCCTTGGTCGGGTAAAACCCGAGTCATTCCGGTACGTAGAACCGGCTGTCGTGGGAATGTCTTGCTTATTGCTTATATTGTATTGCTTATAATGTAGTCTTCTTCCTGACAAAATTGAATTAGTAGATTTCCACGTTGTTGTTGTTGTAGCGGCTACAACAACCCCGCCCAGATCGGTTGGTATCTCAGTCGTTGTCGTCAAGTTCCACTAACGGCAACCCTAGGAAGCGTGCAGCTTCTGTGGGATCTGTCCACAGGGACAGGGCCGTTAGGGTTGTCGGGTTTTCCGGGCATGCGAAGAGATG
>NW_016157166.1:277428-295045 GCF_001687245.7 Rhagoletis zephyria | reverse complement strand
GTCTGTGTGTCCGTAGTCCCGAGCAGACCCTGAGGTGACTCCACCCCTCGCAGGCATTACACTTGACTGAGGTGGAGTTGTGGTGTAATCGTCTTCGGCATACACAGCAGGTGTATATTTCTGGCCCAGGGTTTGACTCGATGCCAGCCCTGAGTAGGAGAATGCGTAGTGAATGTTGCCCTATGGACGGACAACTTCTGAGATACTTCGCCGACCTAAACGGGGTTAGATCGCCGAAACAACAGCCCTTGGTCGGGTGAAACCCGAGTCATTCCGGTACGTAGAACCGGCTGTCGTGGGAATGGATTCCACGTTCATTACGGCCGCCTAGTCCAAATTCACCTGTTACGTTTATTGTTGCTTCTTTACCTACTTTGGCTTCGAAATCTCCCATTAGTATATTAATTTCGTGTTTCTTTGTTGTTTTTATTATAGCGTTTAAGTCTGAATAAAAATCTTCTATCTCGTCTTCAGTACAATCAGCGGTTGGGGAATAAACTTGTATTATATTAAGGTTAATTGGTTTTCCTTTTAATTTTATAAGCATTAATCTATCAGAGAACGGAACCACTTTAACGTTATCGTAACATTTTTTGTTCATCATTATACCTACTCCGTTTCTGTGTCTTTGTGTTTCATTTCCGGAATAATAAAGTTTTACGCCGTCTTGTTGTATTTGCCCGTTTAGCGGCCACCATGTCTCACTTATGCCAAGTATATCTATTTTTAGTCTTTTAAATTCTTTAATAGTGTTGTCTAATTTGCGAGCTTCGTATAAACTGCGTACGCTCCACGTTGCTATTTGCATTGTATTATTATGTTTAGTTGTCCGATTATTTGGTTCATGTATGTATGTAATTTTCTTGGGAAGATATTCCCTCAGTGGTTTCCCGTTGCCTTCAGAAGGTGTTTTCAGTTCACTTATCGTTAGCTGCTAATATCCTATTCTTTTCTTTTTTTCGTCGAGTTTTGTTCGATGTTTTCCCAGGCATTGTCCACAAATTTCTTCATTTTTGCACTCTGCAGCTTTGTGGTTGTAACTCTTACATTTAAAGCACATTGTAACGTCAATTGCATCAAATAATTTGCAACGTTCCCATCCTACGTTGATTTTTTCTTGCTTAAAGGCGTTCGCAAAGAACTCTTCAGTAGTCTCAACTATTGCATTATGGTATTTATTGTGCTTTCCCTTTATAACATATTGTTTTTTAATCTTCATGTCACCTTTTTCTAAGCATTTATTTTGTTTTCTTAAGCAATCGATGAGTTCGTTATCGTATCTCAAAATTCATCCCTGTTATTACGAACTTTGGTCTGTAAGTTTGCGGTATTTTAATTTCGTATTTATCACTTATATTCTTCTCCATTATTGATTTAATTTTGTCTCGCTTTACTTCATTTGCACTTTCAGTAACCATTATTCCATTTTTACCAGTTTTGATATTGGATATCTTCAGGGTTAATTTTGCTGTTCAAATCCATTTTAGTTGTTTCACTATTTTGTTTTGTTTTTGGCTTCACAATAATAGGAGTTCGCTTCGTTATTTCCGGTACTTCCTTGGTTGCTTGCTTGTTCAATTTTACCGCGTTTGCATATGACATTTGCTGTCGTATGTCGTTATTATTTTCCTTTACCATTTTCCTCATTTCGTTGCAGAATTTTACGTTCTCTTTCCCGATCGCCTCTGTTTGTTTTCTTAGCTGCTCTGCTGCCTCCCTTACCTTGGTAACCTCCACTGCTTTTTTGGAAAACTCTTCGTACTGTGCTCTTAGAGCTTCGATTCTTTCGTTGTACCGTTTTTCCATTTCCACCAGTAGTTGTTTCATTTCCATTTGGTTTGTTTTTAACGCTTCTTCAAACTCACTTTTATATTCTCTGAAGTATGTGTTGTTTTTGTGCACATTTTCTTGAATATCACGTATAACTAAATCAACATTGTGTATGTATGTAACGCACTCCACACAAATGAATTTAACTATTGGATGCGTCCCAATCACTGTTGCTTTAAAACTGTCTATGCCCGAGCATTTTGTTTCTGAGTGATAAGCTCTTCCGCACACTCCTTCGCACCGAAACAACGTCTCTCCCCGTATTGCGCCTTTGCACTTGTCGCTGTCGGGCATATCGCCTTGTTGTTGCCCGTTTGTATACACTAAGTCGCCTTCGGTCCTCTTTTCACTGGTTTGCTTATTTCACGGCAAAAACAGTTCCCGGGCTTTTGTAGTAATCACCGCAGATTTTTGTTTTAAAAATTAGTGTCACTATCATTTTTTATCTTTAAAACCCGCTTCCAAACACAACACACGACGTTGTAGGGAAACATTCACATTTGTAAAATTGCTATTTACCTTGGATTTAGCTAGCGGATTACCGCGGATTGAATTTTTAGTCAATTAATGCGTTTCCTCTATTCTTTCGCTCAAAAGGAAGTGACCGCCATCTTCCTCCTTTTCTCTTTATTCATTTTCTTTACAGGGTTGCATTACAATAATTTACTTAAACTAGTAGGAGCAGGGTTGCATTACCGACTCCGAAACTTAACTGAATGAAATTGTTTTATCCAATGTTACAACTCGGCCAAACCTGACACAAGATCGGCCTCGATCAGAATAAAATCACTCAACTAATCGCTAAGGGGTCCTGATCTGTATCCTCAACGCACACTTCCGGTTGCTGCCGCCACGTTCTCATTCGATGGGCCTCGATCACACCGTCATAGGGAAGTGTGCGTTGGGATCAGTTACAAACTTCTCAGACTTATACAAACTATGGTCGTTAACATTTCTTATTTCGAGCAATTTTTTCTTAGTGGAACTATCTGTTGCGCTAGTCAGACAAATGTTAAACTTACTGAGGAAATCACGTCCCAAAATAACTGGCAAATTTATGCTTTTGTCTTCAATAACATTTAATTCAATTTCGTTTTTTTTGTTCAAGAATTCAATTGTACATTTCATTTTATAAAGTATTTTAATTTTGCTTCCACCGATGCCTTTATAACTGGGGCCTCTATCAACCATATGTTTTTTCCCTAGTTGTTTTGGGACCAGTGATGCCTTTACAAAACTAATCGGACTGCCAGTATCGAAAAGAGAGGTTACCTTATAAGTAATTGGAACCGTAACTGTCTTAAAAGCTATACTCACAGAGTTAAAAGCGCCAATTGCACCTGGTTGGTCGTCTTCATCCTCGGCGACAGTGGCTACTTCGCGTCTCTTCAGAAGCTTTGCTGGATTTGGACATGAGCGATGGTCGTGGCCCATCTTCCAGCACCTGAAGCAGGAACCATCCGGTCTTAGTGGGAATGGGCAGTTTGGTTTTATATGCCCGTTCCGGGAGCAGTTGAAACACTTCAGCTTCGAATCGTCCGTTTGTTTCGGCGCCGTTGTCTGCCGCTGGTTAGATGGCTGCACCGCCCCGGTCACGAAATATTTGTGTTGATACCGGTTTATAAGGGTTTTTAATTCCTCTACGCTTCGTGCCGTCATCAGGATGTGGGCATGCGGGGTAGTGTTCCCGATGCCGTCTATTATGAAGTCTATCAGCTCCGTATCGGCGATATTGGCGCGCTTCGCAATGGCCTGCATGGTTAGCGTGTAGCAGTGGAGCGTCTCCTCTTTCCTCTTCCAGCGTCGCTGCGACAGCATTTTGTACACTTCTTGCCTTGTGATTCCCACGTCGAATTCGCTTGATAGCGCTGCTTTTAGCGCCTGGTAATTTAGGGCGGCCGTGGTCGATAAAAATACCTTCGCTGTGCCTGTTAGGGACCGGCGCAGGGCAAGCAAGCGAAAATTGTCGTCAGCCCCTGAGGACTCCATTATTTCCTCAAAATCTCGCAGAAAATGGCGAACGTGGTAAGCTACGTCGTCGCCATTAAATTTAGGCAGAGCGTGCTCAATATCGCCGAATTCCAGGCGACCTCGTCGTCTACTATTGGGAGGGCGCTCCAGTTCTTCTATCTGTCTGCGTAGCGTAAGTATTTCCAAGCGCTTTTTAAGGGCCGTCACTTCGGCGTTTAGTTCAGTGAGTACTGACCTTGCTATTTCAGTGGCATTCTCAGATACCAGAGCGGCAGTGTTATTGGCGATAGAGACGGCGGTATCGGCAGTGGAATAGGCAGTATCAGCGGTGGTGGTGGCGGCAGAATCAGCGGAGGCGGCGGCGGCGGTAGTGTTGGCAGCGGTGGCGGCGGCGGCGGTAGTGATGGAAGCGGTATTGACAGCGGTAGTGACGGCAGCGTTGGTGGCGGCGGTATAAGCGGTGGTGGCGGCGGTATAAGCGGTGGTGGCAGCGGTGACGGCAATGTCGGCAATGGTGCCGGCAGTGTTGGTTGAGGCAGTAAATGCGGCATCAGCGGTATCGGCAAAGGTAGTGGTGTTCCTATTATCACAAACCACGTTTAGCAGAAGTTTACGTAGCTGTTGCGTCGTGGCTGAGGGTGGGAACGCCACACCAGCTTGTTGTAAGGCCTTGGTTATATCCTCGCGTGGGTTGGCCATTTCTCGTGATTGTTTGAAATTATTGATGAAATTCGATGATCGGGGTAATAACCCAACACCTGAGCTGTAAAATTGCTATTTACCTTGGATTTAGCTAGCGGATTACCGCGGATTGAATTTTTAGTCAATTAATGCGTGTCCTCTATTCTTTCGCCCAAAAGGAAGTGACCGCCATCTTCCTCCTTTTCTCTTTATTCATTTTCTTTACAGGGTTGCATTACAATAATTTACTTAAACTAGTAGGAGCAGGGTTGCATTATCGACTCCGAAACTTAACTGAATGAAATTGTTTTATCCAATGTTACACATTCGATATTTTTCCTTTCCGTTGAGTTTCAAAATATCACAATTTATAAACTATTTCGGAGCAGTCCAAAACACGTCCGTTCGCTGTGCTTTGCTTTTGTATTATAACCAGGGAGGCCGCTTGGATCTAAATAGATCCAATTGGATACATTTTTAGACGAATTTTTGCGGGGTACTTATTTTTTCCGGTCAGTATAACTGTGGATACTTTTTTAAATAGGCCAAAATTTTATATTTCCTATAAAGTTTTTTTCGTTCAAAAATCGATTTTCATTAAAGATGGTAGAAAGCATTACGTTTTCTGAACGTATAAAGAATCGCTACTTAAGCGTGAAATTAAAGCATTTTATTTTTTGTGAACGAAGCAATGAACATATGAAGAGATCTCACCAAAATAGGTATACGCGCAATTGCTTTAATTAGCTTAAAGGGTGCTTTCTTAATATACATATCGTCGTTTAAAGTACAAAACCGCGTATCAACAAAAAGCAAAACCGCGTATGTGACGTTGCGTAAATTATTTTCTAGAGTAAAAACACTTATATTTCAAAATGGTTCTCTTTTTTATAAAGCAATCGCATTTCTGGCTAGTATATTTCAGGACGAATGGATAAGGATTGAGCCAAGAGCTTGTGTGAGCAAATCCAATTTTTGGCAGCAAATGTCAGTTACGCGGTTTTGCAGAATGACGATACGCGGTTTTGTACTTTAAACGACGATATATATAAAGTAAATTATACTCTTTCTGTAGTAATCTCTTTCATATCACATATTTTCATTTGTTAATTTAAAAAGAAAGAAGATTTCAATGTAGTTTAAAAAACTAACTTTGATTTATTTAAGGAGACTTTTATGAATTTTACTAAAAAGACTTTAAATACACTAAAAAAATTTTGTTTATTTGCGCATATTAAGAGAGGTAACCAGTTTCCTCTTTTAATGTGTGCAAATTCGCACGCCGTGTAATAAAATGAATCATTGCCTGTTTACTCTTACATACCAAATTTGTCGCAAGAGCAAAATGACACATAACATGTTTAAAATAAAGTAATGTTTATTATTAGTAGGAAATGAGTAGTCCACTTGCAAACAGCGTTATGTGATTTTATAATAGAAAGCCATAAATTTGAAAAAGCGACTACGACAACAATTAACATTTAAATTGAATCCTTTTTATTATTACCTGAAAATTTGGATAAATAGGAGCCTTATAAAATTATAACATAACANGTGGACATGAAACTACTTTAAATACTGGTACGTAATCCGCCAAAAACTAAGAATCGAAAAAATTTACATAGCGCACTTTGCAAGTAGACTACTCAAATGTATTTGTAGTTTGAAAATTTTTGCAATTTTAAACATTCTATATATGTGTATTTATGTGTATATTTTAAAGATCTCAAGTTCAAAATCAAATACTGAACATCTTATACGTATATTTATACAGATTCTTGTTGAAAAATAGATACTTTTCAGTAGTAGTTTTGCATGCTCTTTTTAGAGTGTACTTGCTATTTATTATATTTACTTTGCAAAATACTTATGCACAAAAAATGTACTTTATAAATTAAAATTACAAATGTTTCATTTTATGCACATGTATTCCAAGTCCTTAAGACGGGTTAAATTATGTCTTTTTTATGAAAATGTTTGGTTTTCTTACAAATTATGAGATGTATATGTAAAAAAAGAAAATTGGATACATTTGGATACATTTTTGGCTTGGCAACACTGATTACAACCCTCACTGAATAGAATTCTGCTTCCTGTGTTGCCGAAGAAGAGGGGCTGAACACCTTTTGCAGAGATATTAATTGGATATTTTTTGTTTGACAGCTCAGCTCGGAAATTTGCAAAAAATACCATATTTCCAACCGACATTATTAATAAAGGTAGTAGTGCACTTTACGGGAACCAGGATTAGATTAAGATTTTTAATTAATTTAAGAGTTATTCGCAAATAACACTTGCACTTTGCACTTTTCGCACCAAGTTTTTATGAATTTGACGCAAATAAATGGAGTAAATGAAAGTTGTTCTCTGCAAAAGGTGTTCAGTCCCCCTTCTTTGGCAACACAGAAAGGAGAATTCTACTGCCTGAGGGTTATAATCCCTAAGTGCTGCCGAAGGCCGCCTACGCAAAAAGGAGTTGGACGCCTGGTTCCGCTAAAGTTCACTTTTACTTTAATAAATTAGTGCACAGATATAGTAAATTTCAAGGCTTGTAGATAAGCTGTCGGGTCCAGAGGTTGTGCGATGAACCTCTATTTGGGTGGCCACGTCTGTGGCTCCCACCTAGAATCTGTTTGCAGAGCATTGTGTTATGCTCCTTAACGGCGAGTATATGGGTCTCGTCGTGCAGGTGATGTTGCGGCGACATCGGAAAGCATCCTGCCGTTGTCCTGAGTGCCGTGTTTTGGCAGGTCTGCGGTAACTACACAGGCGCTATATGGTTCAGAACTGGCCGGCCAACTGTCTTTTACGTTGCCAGCAACGTTTATTTATCTTTCCCCCAGGTGCTGCCGGCTAGCCTAGCGACTTGAGGAACTTGTTGCGGCTTTGCACTTTGTTGACAATTGCGGTTGTATGCGCCGCGAAGGAGAGCAGACTGTCGAAGGTTACACCGAGTATATTCGGGTTGTTCACCGTCGAAATTGGTTGGTATCGACGTGAAATCCCAGTTGTAGTGTGAGCTCCTTCGTCCAGGTGGTAAAGAGTGTTACTGAGAATTTTGTAGGGGAGAGGGTTATTGAACTCAGTCGTCACGCTTCGTCGGGTTGGACAATGACCACGGTTGCACAAAGCTTACTCACACCAGATGCGTATATGCAGGTCTTCAGATGCTCTTCCCACTTCGTCCGCGTATGTACGTTCACAAGTTGCCGAATTTCCGAGTTAAGATCCCTGATACGGGGATTTCCGGGATCGGCCTGACGAAGGTTGTCACGCTCATCGGCTAGGACAGCCGCTTCAGCAGGGAAATGCGGACGGGGATCTGAAATACAGCCTGCTGGAACTAAGCGGGCTGCAGCAGCAGTGAAAACCCTGTGGAATTTACGCTCACGTACGTGAACGCCGGTTGGTGTGGGTAGTGCAGTGAAGGTTTTTTTAGTAACATTCGCGAAGCCTTTCCAGTCGGCTTTTGAAAACTTGACATAGGTCCGGTGTTCCGCGGAAGCAATGTCGGCTGGTTTATTAATCGAGATGACTATTCGCAGATAGATAGATAGTTAGTTGGTTGGGTATGGCACTGCGACCAGTAGGTCTATTGTGTCCCTAGCTGATCACAACACCTCAACCAGACCCAGAGTGTCTATAAATTTCGTAATACACCCCGGGGACTGTGAGAGTATGTTTTCCTGTCTTGGCCAGACGTGCCCTATGCTCCTATACCTCCTGCGTGCAACGGCCTCACACTCCATAAGAAGGTGTAGAGGAGTCTCTTTGGCCGCATGGCAAAACGACACAGGTCGCTGGACCAGATACCTAGTTTATACAGGTGCCCTCTGAGCCTACAGTGTCCCGTCAGAAAACCTGTAATAATTCTTATAATATATATAATATATATACTATAGCTACTTTAAAGGTTAACGGGAAGAAACAGGAGGTGGTCTTGGCTGCAGCCTACTTTCTGGGGGACAACGCCAACGTGCCGCCTCATGAGGTACAACAGCTGTTGAAATTTTGCCGCAGGAAACGACTTCCGGCGATTCTCGGCTGCGATGCGAACGCCCACAATATAGAGTGGGGCAGCTCGGACACAAACCGTAGGGGTGAGTGCCTATTAGAATACATTATTAGTGAAGACATGTGCATCCGCAATGTCGGTAATGAACCAACGTTCATAACTAGGGTCAGAGAGGAGGTACTTGACATCACTCTCAGCAACAGACTGGCCAGTCCTCTGATCGGTTAGTGGCGGGTCTCATCTGAGCCCGCACTGTCGGATCACAGGATTATCCGATTTGCACTGGGAGCTGAGGTTCTGACAGGTCACCCAAAGAGAAACCCCAGGAAAACAGACGGGGGTAAATATGAAGAGGTACTTAGGTTGAACTTAACCAGGGTAGAGGCACAACATGGAAAGGTGGATTGTGTGGAGTTAGAGGGCAGGGTCAACAAGCTGCACGGCAATATTTTGGATGCCTTTAGCTCCAGCTGTCCCGTGTCAATGCTAAAGGGGAAAGCTAAGTCTCCCTGGTGGTCACGGAAACTCTCAGTTCTTAGGAAAGAGGTGCCGAGACTTTTCAACAGGGCGAATCGCGCCTGGAATTGGAAGGAGTACTCAGTCAGTCTGATAAAATACTATAAGAAAGGCCAAGCGTAGCAGCTTCAGGACCTTTTGTAAGAACATCGCATCTACTCCTGCAGCTGCTAGGCTACATAAAGCCTTAGCGATAGACAACACAGGGACTAGGCTGGCTATTAGGCTACCTAACCTACTTTTTCAGGTACTGAACATGAAAGGGCACTCGCCCTGCTGTCGGCTCACTTTCTGGACGCCATTCCCACCACCAGGGACGCGATATTCCGTACGTTCAGGCCATCCCCTCCGGACTGGAAGTGTTGCTGAGGCAGGGCGGGGAGCTCCTACTTCCACATCTTGTGGATATTATGATGGACAGCCTAGCACTCTCTCACATTCCGAAGGTAGGTAAGAGAAATTACTATCTTGCCAAGTCATTCAGGCCGATAAGTCTCACATCCTTTATGCTAAAGGCTATGGAGAAACTTATTGACCTCGAAATCAGGTTTAACACTCTGAAACAAACCCCTCTGCATTCCAACCAGCACGCGTACAGGGTGAGGAGATCAACGGATACTGCGATGTATCTCCTCTCCTGTGGAGCTTAGTTGTGGACGAACTCCTGCAGATACTTACTAACGAGGGCGTCCGCTGCCAAGGGTACGCGATTATCGCTAGAGGGAAGTTCGCAAGTACTCTCTGTGACATCGTCCAAAGAGGTCTTAACCTTGCAAAAAGGTGGTGTGCAGACGTAGGTTTAAATATCAACCCTTCTAAGACAGCTATAGTCCCCTTCACCAAGAAACGAAAGCTCCAGGGGATGAGGAACTTGACCTTGGACGCGGCCATAATCAATGCCGCCACAGAGGTTAAGTATCTGGGGCTTACCCTGGACTCCAAGCTTCTGTGGGGGGCCCATGTTGATGCGGTCACCTCTAAGGCCACGAGAGCGATGATGGTGTGCAAACGTCTAGCGGGTAAATTCTCCGAGGATTCTCAGATGGATGTACACCATGATAGTGAGACCTATAGTGACTTATGGTGCGGTGGCTTGGTATTCCAGGACTACTATGGGAATGGCGAGGCGCAGACCCTCTCTAAGATTCAACGTCTGGCATGTGTATGCATTACGGGAGCAATATAATATATATTATATATATTATAAGAATTATTACAGGTTTTCTGACGGGACACTGTAGGCTCAGAGGGCACCTGTATAAATTAGGTATCTGGTCCAGCGACCTGTGTCGTTTTGCCATGCGGCCAAAGAGACTCCTCTACACCTTCTTATGGAGTGTGAGGCCGCTGCGCGCAGGAGGTATAGGAGCATAGGGCACGTCTGGCCAAGACAGGAAAACATACTCTCACAGTCCCCGGGGTCTATTACGAAATTTATAGACACTCTGGGTCTGGTTGAGGTGTTGTGATCAGCTAGGGACACAATAGACCTACTGGTCGCAGTGTCATACCCAACCAACTAACTATCTATCTATCTGCGAATAGTCATCTCGATTAATAAACCTGACGAGTGTCGACCACTCAGGTAATTCGCCGACCACCGCTTGAGTCCCTGTGGGAGTGAGGAGGCCTCTATAACTTTTAGTAGCGTTGAATGACTGACAGTGTCGAACGCCTTGGACAGGTCCAACGCTACTAGAATAGTTCTCTCACAGAGGCGGTTTCGGTTAAGGCCACGAGTTATCTGAGTGTTTATGGCGTTAAGTGTTGTTGTTGTGTTATGCACTTTACAGAAACCATGCTGATGCTTCGCTGGGGTCAGGTGGTGGTTCGTAAAATGCGGGAGTAGCCTCGCTACCGGGGAAAGGAGGGTTATCGGGCGATAAGACTTCTTTGTTGGCTGGTTTCCCCGGTTTGAGCAGTGGGACCACTCTCCCCATTTTCCAGATGTTTGGAATGACGAGAGCGGCCGTAGACAGGTTGAGGACCTCCGTTAGGTACGCTACTCCCGCAGGACCCAAATTTTTCAGCATCAACATGCATATTCTGTCGGGTACAATGGCTTTGGAGGCTTTCGCCTTCCCGATGGCTACCCTTACCTCACCGCTGGTGAAAACAAGAGGCGCATTGGGTTTTTGCATTTTGTGCAGCCTTCTGGTCACTCGACGTTTGGCTTTATCCACCGGAAAATGCAGAATGAACTGCCGGCTAAAATAGCTCTCGCATCGCTCCGGGTCCGACGAAGCGTTGGCACCATAATCTATTTCGACTCTGTCGTCACGCTTCGTCGGGTTGGGCAACGACCTCACGGTTGACTAAAGCTTGCTCACACCAGAGGCGAAGTTACAGGTCTTCAAATGCTCTTCCCATTTCTTCCGCTTATGTACGTTCACAAGTTGCCGAATCTCCGAATTGAGATCCCTGATACGGGGATTTCCGGGATCGGCCTGACGAAGGTTGTCGCGCTCATCAGCTAGAACAGCCGCTTCGGCAGGAAAATTCGGACGTGGATCCTTAATACATCCTGCTGGGATGAAGCGAGCTGCAGCAGCAGTGACAACCCTGCGGAACTTACGTTCACCTACGTGAACATGGGTTGGTATGGGCAGTGCAGTGAAGGCGCCTTCAGTAACATCCGCGAAGCCTTTCCAGTCAGCTTTAGAAAAGTTGACATAGGTCCGGTGATCCACGGAAGCAAAGTCGGCAGCTTTATCAATCGAGATGACTATGGGCAGATGGTCTGATGCTATGGTCAGCATAGGTCGCCATGATACGCTGTTTATCAGACCAGACCAATTGTTAGATCTGGCAAGCTGCAGCAGCTGCCCATAATCCTGGTGGGTGCGTCGTCNCGCTACTCCCGCAGGACCCAAATTTTTCAGCATCAACATGCATATTCTGTCGGGTACAATGGCTTTGGAGGCTTTCGCCTTCCCGATGGCTACCCTTACCTCACCGCTGGTGAAAACAAGAGGCGCATTGGGTTTTTGCATTTTGTGCAGCCTTCTGGTCACTCGACGTTTGGCTTTATCCACCGGAAAATGCAGAATGAACTGCCGGCTAAAATAGCTCTCGCATCGCTCCGGGTCCGACGAAGCGTTGGCACCATAATCTATTTCGACTCTGTCGTCACGCTTCGTCGGGTTGGGCAACGACCTCACGGTTGACTAAAGCTTGCTCACACCAGAGGCGAAGTTACAGGTCTTCAAATGCTCTTCCCATTTCTTCCGCTTATGTACGTTCACAAGTTGCCGAATCTCCGAATTGAGATCCCTGATACGGGGATTTCCGTGGTCGGCCTGACGAAGGTTGTCGCGCTCATCGGCTAGAACAGCCGCTTCAGCAGGAAAGTTCCGATGTGGATCCTTAATACATCCTGCTGGGATGAAGCGAGCTGCAGCAGCAGTGACAACCCTGCGGAACTTACGTTCACCTACGTGAACATGGGTTGGTATGGGCAGTGCAGTGAAGGCGCCTTCAGTAACATCCGCGAAGCCTTTCCAGTCAGCTTTAGAAAAGTTGACATAGGTCCGGTGATCCACGGAAGCAAAGTCGGCAGCTTTATCAATCGAGATGACTATGGGCAGATGGTCTGATGCTATGGTCAGCATAGGTCGCCATGATACGCTGTTTATCAGACCAGACCAATTGTTAGATCTGGCAAGCTGCAGCAGCTGCCCATAATCCTGGTGGGTGCGTCGTCATTCATTGTGCAGAATGTCGAATCGTCTATCTGCTCAGCCAGATGTATTCCCCTACGATCATTTGACAGGCTTGAGTGCCAAAGATCGTGGTGTGCGTTAAAGTCACCAACTACGATACCGTTTTCACCTCTGAGTAGCGCACCTATTTCAGAGTGAGGTCGTCAAGGGCTCCCGGTTGACCGGATGGCGGTAGTGGAGGCAGTCTACACCTGCGGCTTCTCTTATTGCTGTCTTGCAACTGCCACCCTGACTCGTGTGAAGAGGTCGGACTAGGAGACCTGCGCTGCAGGAGCGATGCCTGTTCTTCGAGCGATGCCGACCCTTGGATCGGCCTCGGCTCCCAGAGCGGTCATGGCTCCCGAAGTGGTCACGACTCCTGGAGCGACGCCCAATGTCATCTCGGTTCCTGCTTGCGGAGCGGTGCCTAGTTTCTGGGATCAGAGCCTCTGTTCCCTTAGTGCCTTCTGAACGAAGCTGTGCCCCATCCACGTCGTCACTGCAAGTGCTTGGCATCTCATCTTCTCTGGCGTGTTCGATAAAGAGGGCAGCCTCCTCCTCGGTTAGACTCTCAAGGAAGCTTCCCCTACGCCTGGTGCCTTTCCTTTACCTTCGCCTAGCAAAGTACTGCCGAGCTTGGCCGTCGGTGCCTTTTGTGCCACTGACATTGCAGTCTTCGTAGCTGCTAGTGTATTTGTAGCTTTTACTGTTGTTGTAGCTCTTGCTGATGCTGTAGCTGTGGTGGTTCCTGTTTTTGCGATTGGTTTCGCACTTGTTTTGTTTGTTTTTGTGTTTTTTGTTTTTTAGTTGTGATCATCTTGTCCGTACGACTGCCTGCTGGACGAGGCAAGCTCAACAGTCAAAATATTAAAAGGGGATCTCATCTGATCCGCCGGGCCAGCGCCCCATGTCGCGGTGAGGCCACCGTTACTCCTTGCTGCGGCCCGGTGTCGAAGAGGCGCCGTTATAATACAGCCGGTTTATTCCCTCCTTGCTGCATACCGTCCAATAGGCACGGTGTCGCGTAATACCCTGGATTAGGAGGTGGCAGTTCTTGGTCACCGTTTGCCGGCTGCCCCAATCTGGAGACAAGGTAGCGCAAAAGCGACGAGCGCGTCCACGATGCCCCAGACCAGAGAGGGGCTGATCGGCAATACAGCTAAGCCCCCGCACCAACGACAAGGTGCTTGCCCTAGCGAGGGACTATGGGCAGATGGTCTGATGCCAACGTCAGCATCGGTCGCTATGATATGCTGTTTATCGACCCCTCGAAACCTTACACAGACTCCTGGGGAACCATTGGAAAGTGGTCTAAAATTAGCATTTGACACCAGAAATATAAATTTGGGAAACAGTATTTTTCTGCAGACTACCTTTCCGTGTTGCCGGCCTTTGGCCGCGCTTAGGAAAAATAATCCTCATCAGTCCAATTCCTGCTACGCTGACCACAGTAATTTTGCGTAGCACTTTCTGCTTGGCAGCCTTTGGCCGCGCTTAGGGATTATAACCCTTACCACGCAAAATTCGTCTTTCTGTGTTGCCTGAGAAGAGGGACTGCGTTATCTACACTATTTTTGCGTAGAACTCAATCCGAAATTCACAAAAAAGTGTATACTTCAGAACGAATCTATTTATAAATTAGTGACCAAAAAAAAAAAAATAACTGCAAGCTTGTGTAAATTTTTTTTAGATCGAGTCACCCATTCGAACACAATAGCCAGAAATCATTGGTAAAACAATAAACCGTACCCCAAATTTCAATTAAATTAGCAATTCAGTTTGAAAAAAAAACTTGCGGGGAAACTTTCCTATAAGGGTGGTGGTTAAAGGGACAGTGGCCGTAAGAGAAAGGCGTGGCACCTCTCACCACCTTTTTTGAAAATATTTGTTTGTTCTTTAAATCAGTAGTCAAATCATGCTAGTGAGGATCCGGAATAGTAATGCAATTAAGTCTTCTGTAATATCCACGAGGTCTCCCATCATTTGGTTCTTTTTAAGGAACTGGAATGTGAGAGTGTGAAGGTCTACATATATCTGCTTTAACTAAATTATTATATTTTTATTATTAACTAAAAATTCAAATTCTGTTTTTGCAATTTAAAATTTAATTGGATCAAGACGACGATTTATAGAAATGTAGCACTCCTTTTGTTTCCATTCTGTGAACCGTTTGGTGTTGCACTAGTTTAGTGTAATCTGGTTCACAAGTAATTGAAGGAAAATTATTTAAAAGTTTAGAAAATTTATTTTCGGAAATTGGTATCCTTATTGAAAATATATCGCAAAAACCAGGTGATCCAGAAACCTTGTTGTTGTTGTAGCGGCTACAACAACCCCGCCCAGATCGGCTGATATCTCAGTCGTTGTCGTCGAGTTCCACTAACGGCAGCCCCAAGAAGCGTGCAGCCTCTATGGGGTCAGTCCATAGGGTGTGGCTCCCAATAAGAAACTGCTTGCAGAGCATCGTGTTGTGCTCCCTAATTGGGAGCATATTTGCCTCATCGTAGAGGTGGTGTTCTGGTGTCATCAGGAGGCATCCTGTCGCTGTCCTGAGTGCTGTATTTTGTACCGTCTGTAGCTTCGTCCACTGCGTCCTACTAGTCCCCGGCGACCACACTGGTGCTGCGTAGTGTACAACCGGCCGGCCTATAGCCTTGTATGTTGCCAGCAACGTTTCTTTGCCTTTGCCCCAAGTACTGCCGGCTAGCGACTTGAGGACCTTGTTGCGGCTCTGTACTTTATTGACAATAGCGGTTGTGTGCGCGGAGAAGGAGAGCAGGCTGTCGAATGTTACTCCGAGTATTTTAGGATTATTCACCGTCGGAACTGGTGTATCATCGACGTGAATTCCTAGCGGTAGCCTGACCTCCTTCGTCCAGGTTGTGAACAGGGTCGCAGCGGATTTCGTAGGGGAGAGGGCTAGACACTTTGCAGTGAAGAAGCGAGAAAGGTCAGAGAGATATCCGTTTACTTTCGAACACAAGTCATCAATTCCATTCCCAGTCGCCATGACCGAGCAATCGTCGGCGTAAGAGACAATCGCGACTCCTGGTGGTTGTGGGAGTTTTGAAATGTAAAAGTTAAACAGTAGTGGGGAAAGGACACCACCCTGTGGAACCCCCTGTTTTATTTTTCTAAGTTTGCTCGATTTGTCTCTAAACATTACCGCCGAGTGTCGAACACTCAGATAATTTGCCGACCACCGTTTGAGCCTCTGTGGAAGAGAGGATGCCTCTATATCTTTTAGTGGCGTGGAATGGCTGACAGTCTCAAAAGCCTTTGACAGGTCCAACGCACGTCCATAAACCTAGCTGACCTAAGTCGCCAAAAATCAATAAAAATTAGCTAGGAATTAGGTGTCTTTTAGGTGTTAATTAGGGCCTCCAAAATTAATTTAGGTGTTCCTTTGGTTTCCGAGAAATTCGCAAAAATGTGTGGGTCAGCTAGGTTTACGTAAACCTAGCTGACCCATCGTTAAATTTAGGTTTTAAATTTTCCAGATATATGCTGGAATTAGGTGTCTTTTAGGTGTTCTTCAACGCCACTAAAACTAATTTAGTAGCTCCATTGGTTTCCGAGAAATTCGCAAAAATGTATTTTTCAGTTAGCTCAGCGCTGTTAAGCTAGCTGAACAATCTTAATTTTTTTTTTTAATTTTCGAGATACATATATGCAGGAATTAGGTGTCTTTTAGGTGTTCTTCAACGCCACCGAAACTAATTTAGTAGCTCCATTGGTTTCCGAGAAATTCGCAAAAATGTGTGGGTCAGCTAGGTTTACGTAGCTTCCGGAGTGGAGCTGATGCCTTCACAGAATCTCCTGAAACTATTTCTCTTGGCTTCGCGAATCTCTTTGTTGTAGGTGGTTAGGGCTGACGAGTAGTCGTCTCAGTTCCCAGTCCGTTTTGCCCGGTTAAAGAGTTTCCTGACCTCTTTCCGGCGGCCTGAGAGTTTGGAGTTCCACCATGGGTTACGTTTTTGACCCCTTGGTTCTGCTAGTCGGCAGCTCGATACATAAGCATTGCTTATTGCCTCGTTTAGGCTGCCAACCTTTGCCTCCAGTTCCACCCATCGTTTCGCCCTGTTCTCTAACTTTATGGTACTTAGATTGGTTTCTAAAAAGTTATGATAACTAGCCCAGTCAGTCTTCCTAGGATTCCTGCTGGGTGTACCTCTGTTCATAGTGGCCTCAAGGGAGAACTGTATGATTCTGTGATCCGACATCGAGGGCTCCGAAGAGACTCTCCAGTCCGAGATCAAATCATCAGCCCAGCTGTTCCCGAGAGTAATATCTAGAACTTCCTCTCTTACCCTAGTTACAAACGTAGGCTTGCTACCCACATTAAAGATGCTAAGGTCTTTACTTAGTAAAAATTCTAGTAATCTCTCACCTCTAATGTTGGTGTCAGTGCTGCCCCACTGCACACTGTGCGCGTTGGCATCGCACCCAATGACCAATGGAAGGCATCTTTTTTGGCTGTACTCTACCAGTCTTTTAATTTCCTCCGGTGATATGGCGGAATCGCCTGCATAGTAGGCCGATGCGACTATTACCGCTCTTGATCTCCCGCACAGATCCGTCATTATCTGGATTGCCACCAGGTCTCTAGTCATAAACTCTGAAATGCAGAAATAGTTAATTTCCTAAAGACACCTAATTCCTAGCTAATTTTTATTGATTTTTGGCGACTTGGGTCAGCTAGGTTTATGGACGTGTCCAACGCTACTAGAATCGTTCTCTCACAGGGACGTTTACAGTTAAGGCCATGAGTTATCTGAATGTTTATGGCGTTAAGTGCTGTTGTTGTACTGTGCACTTTACGGAAGCCATGCTGATGCTTCGCTGGGGTCAAGTGGTTTGTGAAGTACGGGAGTAGCAAGGCCTCGAGTGTCTTCGCTACCGG
>NW_016157166.1:277129-277403 GCF_001687245.7 Rhagoletis zephyria | reverse complement strand
AATTCTAGTAATCTCTCACCTCTTCTGTTGGTGTCAGTGCTGCCCCACTGCACACTGTGCGCGTTGGCATCGCACCCAATGACCAATGGAAGGCATCTTTTTTGGCTGTACTCTACCAGTCTTTTAATTTCCTCCGGTGATATGGCGGAATCGCCTGCATAGTAGGCCGATGCGACTATTACCGCTCTTGATCTCCCGCACAGATCCGTCATTATCTGGATTGCCACCAGGTCTCTAGTCATAAACTCTGAAATGCAGAAATAGTTAATTTCCT
>NW_016157166.1:274764-276784 GCF_001687245.7 Rhagoletis zephyria | reverse complement strand
GCAGGACCCAAATTTTTCAGCATCAGCATGCATATTCCGTCGGGACCCATGGCTTTGAAGGCTTTCGCCTTCCCGATGGCCACCTGATCTTCACCGCAAGTGAAACCAAGGGGGGCACAAGATGTTGGCAGTTTGTGCAGCCTTCTGGTCACTCGACGCTTGGATTTGTCCACCGGAGGATGCAGTATGAACTGCCGGCTAAAATAGCTCGCGCATCACTCCGGGTCCGACGAAGCATGGTAGCCGAAAGAAATTTCGCCACTGTCGTCGTGCTTCGTCGGATTGGACAGTGACCCCACGGTTGACCAAAGCTTACTTACACCAGATGCGAAGTTACAGATCTTCAGATGCTCCTCCCACTTCTTCCGCTTATGTACGTTTACTAGTTGCCGAATCTCCGCGTTGAGGTCCCTAATACGGGGATCTCCGGGATCGGCCTGACGAAGGCTGTCGCGCTCATCGGCTAGAACAGCCGCTTCGCATCCTGCCGGTATGAAGCGAGCTGCAGCAGCAGTGACAGCACACATCACAATCGGTCTCCCAAGGCACAGAAAGGTGCTACAATTTAACTGTAACGGACTCCAGAGCAAGATCGAGGAGATAACTGTCTTTATGGGAAGGCATGGAATATTAATAGCTGCGGTCCAAGAGACGAAGTTGCACGGCAACCCTGTTGAATTGCGCCGGATACAACGTGCACCGTCGAGATGGCGAGCGAGATAATGGTGGAGGTTTAGCGTTCATCACGGACGACACCGTGCATTATCGTCTCATTGAAGCAGACATCGACCGCAGGGATACCATCCTGGAATGTCAGGGTATTGCTATCCGGTCAGGCGATGTTGAGCTCGAAATATTTAACGTATACATACCCCCTGTCACCAGCTGCCCGGCAGGATATCACCCTGAAATAGGTGCGCTACTCAGAGGTGAAAACCGTATGGTAGTTGGTGACTTCAACGCGCACCACGATCTCTGGCACTCAAGCCTGTCAAATGATCGTAGGGGAATACATCTGGCTGAGCAGATAGACGATTCGACATTCTGCACAATGAACGACGACGCACCCACCAGGATTATGGGCAGCTGCTGCAGCTCGCCAGATCTAACAATTGTCAGCGCTGGTCTGATAAACAGCGTATCATGGCGACCTATGCTGACTCTAGCATCAGACCATCTGCCCATAGTCATCTAGATTGATAAACCTGCCGACTTTGCTTCCGTGGATCACCGGACTTATATCAACTTTTCCAAAGCTGACTGGAAAGGCTTCACGGATGTTACTGAGGGCGCCTTCACTGCACTACCCATACCAACCGACGTTCATGTAGGTGAGCGTAAGTTCCGCAGGGTTGTCACCGCTGCTTCAGCTCGCTTCATTCCAGCAGGATGTATTAAGGATCCACGCCCGAATTTTCATGCCGAAACGGCTGTTCTAGCTGATGAGCGCGACAACCTTCGTCAGGCCGATCTCGGAAATCCCCGTATTAGGGATCTCAATTCGGAGATTCGGCAACTTGTGAACGTACATAAGCAGAAGAAATGGGAAGATCATTTGAAGACCTGCAACTTCGCCTCTGGTGTGAGCAAGCTTTGGTCAACCGTGAGGTCGTTGACCAACCCGACGAAGCGCGACGACAGAGTCGAGATAGACTTCGGTGACTACGTCGGACCCGAAGAGATGCGCGAACTATTTTAGCCGGCAGTTCATTCTGCATCCTCCGGTGGATACGGCCAAACGTCGAGTGACCAGAAGGTTGCACAAAATGCCAAAACCAAGTGCGCCTCTTGTTTTCACCAGCGGTGAGGTAAGAGTAGCCATCGGGAAGGCGAAAGCCTCCAAAGCCATTGGACCCGACGGAATATGCATGTTGATGCTGAAAAATTTGGGTCCTGCGGGAGTAGCGTACCTAACGGAGGTCCTAAACCTGTCAATGGCACCTCTCGTCATTCCAGATATCTGGAAAATGGGGAGAGTGGTCCCACTGCTCAAACCGGGGAAACCAGCCAACAAAGGAGA
>NW_016157166.1:274381-274578 GCF_001687245.7 Rhagoletis zephyria | reverse complement strand
CTCACTCCCACAGGGACTCAAACGGTGGTCGGCGAATTACCTGAGTGGTCGACACTCGTCAGTAATCTTCAGAGACAAAACTAGCAAGCCACCTAAAATTAAACAGGGGGTACCACAGGGCGGTGTCCTGTCCCGCTACTGTTTAATTATTACATATCAAAGCTTCCTCAGCCACCAGAGGGTGTTAATATAGTCTC
>NW_016157166.1:249155-273641 GCF_001687245.7 Rhagoletis zephyria | reverse complement strand
ATGCCCTGACATTCTAGGGTGGTATCCCTGCGGTCGATGTCTGCTTCGATAAGACGATACTGCACGGTGTGGTGTGTGATGAACGCTAAGCCACCACCATTATCTCGCTCGCGATCTCGACGGCACACGTTGTACCCGGCACAATTCAACAATGTTGAATTGCTGTGCAACTTCGTCTCTTGGACCGCAGCTATCCATATACCATGCCGACACATAAAGACGGTTATCTCCTCAATCTTGCTCTATAGCCCGTTACAGCTAAATTGAAAGAGCTTCGTGTGGCTCGTGAGACGTGTTGTGATGTGGGGTGTGAGGGATGTGTGTGTTCTTACTGCCGTTGGCTGTGTGCGCTGCTGTGATGGTTGCCGCCCTGTGGTGGTGGCGGGAGGCGTCGCAGTTGGGGTCTGCGACCGAGCAGCGCAACACGGGCCCTCGAAGTTCCTCGTCCAGTCTCGCGTGGTACGCAGACCTGAGCATGCCCTAAAGTGGCGCCAGCCAAGGTAGGTGTTGCACATCAGTCACATTACGGAATATCCTGGTCTGACATACCGTGCAGATTGTAGGAGGAACCAGGAGTTGTTGGCGCCGGCGTGTGGGTGGTAGTGCGGCTGTGTGTGTTCTATGGTCTGTCGTGGCTGTGGTATGGTCTGTGGTGTCATTATGTTGTTGTGCTGTGGTGACTGTGTGAGGCTGCTCTGGTGGACTGAGGTTTGCCGTGGAGGCTGCTCTGTTTGAGCAGCAGGGGGCCACATACGACGTGGTCCACTGCCGATGTGTCCGTAGTCCTGAGCAGACTCTGAGTTGACACCACCCCTCGCAAGCATTGCACTTGACAGAGGTGGAGTTGTGGTGTAGTCGTCTCTGGCATACACAGCAGGTGTAGGTTTCTGGCCCTGGGTTTGACTTGATGCCTGCCCTGAGTAGGAGAAAACGTAGCGAATGTAGCCCTATGGACGAACAACTTCTGAGATACTTTGCCGACCTAAACGGGGTTAGATCGCCGAAACAACAGCCCTTGGTCGGGTAAAACCCGAGTCATTCCGGTACGTAGAACCAGCTGTCGTGGGAATGATCCAGAAACCTTCAAATTTGTTGCTGAATCAGTAATTTCTCTATTCTTAATATCAACTAATATACCAAATTTCTGTAAAAAGTTAGCGCCTATGATTAGTGTTGAAATATCCGCTAATATGAGAGGGAATTCAAAATCGCGTCTTAAACCTAGATCAATTTTTAGAAGATACGTTTTAATAGAAGATCCGGATTAACTCGGACTTAATCCGGATCAACTGCAGTTAATTCCCGAGTTGATCCGGATCAACGCTGCCGTCTGTTTATGCTTTTTTTCTTCTAGCAGTGAAGAAGCGAGAAAGCTCGGGAAGATACCCGTTTACTTTCGAACACAAGTCATCAATTCCATTCCCAGACGCCATTATCGAACAATCGTCAGCATAGGAGACAATCGAGACTCCTCTGGTTTAGTTAAACAGTAATGGGGAAAGGACACCACCCTGTGGAACCCCCTGTTTTATTTTTCTAGGTTTCCTCGATTTGTCTCTAAACATTACTGACGAGTGTCGACCACTTCGCCGACCACCGTTTGAGCCTTTTCTTCTAGCAGCGTGTAGTGGCTGACGGTGTCAAACGCCTTTGACAGGTTTAACGCTACTAGAATAGTTGTCTCACAGCGACGGTTGCGATTTAGGCCACGTGTTATCTGCGTGTTTATGGCGTTAAGTGCTGTTGCTGTACTGTGCACTTTACAGAAACAATGTTGATGCTTCGCTGGGGTCAGGTGGTTCGTGAAATTCGGGAGTATCAAGGCATCTAGTGTCTTCGCTACCGGGGAAAGGAGTGTTATCGGACGATAAGACTCCATTGTTGGCTGGTTTCCCCGTTTTCAGGATTGGGACCACTCTCCCCATCCTCCTGATATCTGGGATGATGACAGTGGCCATTGGCAGATTTAGGACCCCCGTTAGGTAGGCTACTTCCGCAGGACCCAACATTCATATTCCGTCGGGCCCCACGGCTTTGGAGGCATTCGCCTTCCCGGTGGCCACCCGAACTTCACCGCTAGTAAAAGCAAGAGGGGCACAGGTTGTAGGCAGTTTGTGCAGCCTTCTGGTCACTCGACGCTTGGCTTTGTCCACCGGAGGATTCAGTATGAATTGCCGGCCAAAATAGCTCGCGCATCGCTCCGGTTCCGACGAAGCATAGTCGCGAATGAAATTTCGACCCTGTCATCGTGCTTCGTCGGATTGGACAGTGACCTCACGGTTGACCAAAGCTTACTCTCACCAGAGGCGAAGTTACAATTCTTTAGATGCTCTTCCAAATTTTTCCGCTTATGTACGTTCACAAGCTGCCGAATCTCCGCGNTCTGGTTTAGTTAAACAGTAATGGGGAAAGGACACCACCCTGTGGAACCCCCTGTTTTATTTTTCTAGGTTTCCTCGATTTGTCTCTAAACATTACTGACGAGTGTCGACCACTTCGCCGACCACCGTTTGAGCCTTTTCTTCTAGCAGCGTGTAGTGGCTGACGGTGTCAAACGCCTTTGACAGGTTTAACGCTACTAGAATAGTTGTCTCACAGCGACGGTTGCGATTTAGGCCACGTGTTATCTGCGTGTTTATGGCGTTAAGTGCTGTTGCTGTACTGTGCACTTTACAGAAACAATGTTGATGCTTCGCTGGGGTCAGGTGGTTCGTGAAATTCGGGAGTATCAAGGCATCTAGTGTCTTCGCTACCGGGGAAAGGAGTGTTATCGGACGATAAGACTCCATTGTTGGCTGGTTTCCCCGTTTTCAGGATTGGGACCACTCTCCCCATCCTCCTGATATCTGGGATGATGACAGTGGCCATTGGCAGATTTAGGACCCCCGTTAGGTAGGCTACTTCCGCAGGACCCAACATTCATATTCCGTCGGGCCCCACGGCTTTGGAGGCATTCGCCTTCCCGGTGGCCACCCGAACTTCACCGCTAGTAAAAGCAAGAGGGGCACAGGTTGTAGGCAGTTTGTGCAGCCTTCTGGTCACTCGACGCTTGGCTTTGTCCACCGGAGGATTCAGTATGAATTGCCGGCCAAAATAGCTCGCGCATCGCTCCGGTTCCGACGAAGCATAGTCGCGAATGAAATTTCGACCCTGTCATCGTGCTTCGTCGGATTGGACAGTGACCTCACGGTTGACCAAAGCTTACTCTCACCAGAGGCGAAGTTACAATTCTTTAGATGCTCTTCCAAATTTTTCCGCTTATGTACGTTCACAAGCTGCCGAATCTCCGCGTTTAGATCCCTGATACGGGGATTTCCGGGATCGGCGACGAATGTCACGTTCATCGGCTACAACAGCCGCTTCAGCGGGGAAGTTTGGACGGGGGTCCGTAATGCATTCTGCTGGTACGAAGCGAGGTTCAGCAGCAGTGACAACCAGTGTTGCCGTTTTAGCCCTTTGGTGGCTAGATTTAGCTACCACATACTTTTTTCGGCCACATAAATTTAAAATTGCCCCCATCCCTTTTTTTAGCCCTTTGGAGAATTTATTCATACTTGGCATGAACAAGTTGTATGCGCTTAATTTGATCTAATTTTTTTTAAATTTATGTAAGAGATGAATTTTTAAACTAAGAAGGTTTTTGGTTGGATAAAATATTAACTTTTTTTCCAGTGTTCATTGTTTTTCTATACCATTACTTACTGAAAATGTTTGCGTGTATACTTATATATGTATATGTTAGTCAAAAATTTTAGCTACCATTTTTAGCCACAACGACTTTTTTTAGCCCTCTTTTTATAGGAATATGGCTACCACTACAAATGATTCGCGGCAACACTGGTGACAACCCAGCGGAATTTATGTTCACCAAGGTGGACGTTGGTTGGTGTGGGGAGCGCAGCGAAGGTGCTCTCAGTAAATTCCGCGAAGCTTTTCCAATCAGCTGTAGAAAAGTTGATATACATAGGTCCGGTGTTCCGCAGAAGCAAAGTCGGTGGGTTTATCGATCGAGATGACTATGGGCAGATGGTCTGATACTAAAGTCTGCAAGGGCTGTTGTTTGGGCGATCTAACCCCGTTTAGGTCGGCGAAGTATCNGTAGAAAAGTTGATATACATAGGTCCGGTGTTCCGCAGAAGCAAAGTCGGTGGGTTTATCGATCGAGATGACTATGGGCAGATGGTCTGATACTAAAGTCTGCAAGGGCTGTTGTTTGGGCGATCTAACCCCGTTTAGGTCGGCGAAGTATCTCAGAAGTTATTCGTCCATAGGGCTACATCTGCTACATCTGCTACGTATTCTTCTGCTCAGGGCTGCCATCGAATCAAACCCAGGGCCAGAAACCTACCCCGGTTCTGTATCCTAGACGCGACTACACCACAACTCCACCTCAGTCAAGTGCAATGCTTGCGACGGGTGGAGTCACCTCAGAGTCTGCTCTGGACTACGGACCCATCGGCAGTGGACCACATCATTTGTGGCCGCCTGCTGCTCAAACAGAGCAGCCTTCACGGCCAACCCCAGTCCACCTGAGCAGCTCAACACAGACACCACAGCACCACAACACAACAACACAATAGACCACACCACAACCACGACATCCTGGTTCCTCCTACAATCTGCACGGTATGTCAGACCAAGATATTCCGTAACGTAACATCAGTCATCCAAAGAGAGATTACTACGCATTTCCTTGAACTGGCTAGACGCAGGTGGTCAGATATACAGACTTGTAGGATAGCGAGAAAACTATGGCCTGACTATAACAGGGCGAAAACCTTGGACCTGCTTAGCAGATCAAGGCCAGAGGTATTTAGAATTTTAGCAACCATCACAGGCCACTGGCCCATAGGCAAACATGTGGCAAAAATAGGTCTACCCCATAATATGATTTGCCGCAGCTGTCAACTAGAAGATAGCGAAGAAAGTGTCCAGCATTTCCTGTGTGAATGTCCAGGCCTTTCGGACATTAGACACAAGACGTTAGGGAAACATCTAATAGCTGAACTAACCGACCTATCAGGAGCTACCATTAGCGAAATCGGCAGATTCATTAGAGAGTCGAAATGGTTCGACCTAGCAACATAGGAAGTGCACAGACAAGATATTTATCCCCCGCGAGAAGTGCATCAAAATGGCGCAATAATGCGCTAATTGTATCCTGGGCAGCGACTAGGAAGCACTGCAACCAACCAACCAACATCAGTCAAGTGCAACACTTGTCTTGGCTGGTGCCACTTTAGGGCATATTCAGGTCTGCGCACCACGCAGGACCCTCAAACCCCAATTGTGATGTCACCCACTACCACCACGGTTCGGCAAACTGCTCAGGTCACACACATCCCTCACACCCCGCATAACAACAAATCTCCCGAACCATATGAAGCTCCTTCAATTTAATTGTAACGGACTTCTGAGGAAAATCGAAGAGATAACCGTCTATATGGGAAGGCATGGTATATTGATAGCTGCGGTCCCGGAGAAGACGTGGCACAGGAATTCAACATTGTTGAATTGTGCCGGATGCAACGTGAACCGTCGAAGAGATAACCGTCTATATGGGAAGGCATGGTATATTGATAGCTGCGGTCCCGGAGAAGACGTGGCACAGGAATTCAACATTGTTGAATTGTGCCGGATGCAACGTGAACCGTCGAAGAGATAACCGTCTATATGGGAAGGCATGGTATATTGATAGCTGCGGTCCCGGAGAAGACGTGGCACAGGAATTCAACATTGTTGAATTGTGCCAGATGCAACGTGAACCGTCGAGATCGCGAGCGAGATAATGGTGGTGGCTTAGCGGTCATCACGCACCACACCGTGCAGTATCGTCTTATTGAAGCAGACATCGACCGCGGTCTGTATGGTAGTAGGTGACTTTAATGCGCACCACGATCTTTGGCATTCAAGCCTGTCAAACGATCGTAGGCAACAGGCCTGGCTGAGCAGATAGACGATTCGATATTCTGCACAATGAACGACGACGCATCCACCAGGATTATGGGCAGTTGCTGCAGCTCGCCAGACATAACAATAGTTAGCGCTGGTCTGATAAACTGCGTATCATGGTGACCTATGCTGACTTTGGTATCAAACCATCTCACCCATAGTCATCTCGATCGATAAACCAACCGACTTTGCTTCCTCGGAACACCGGGGCTATATCAACTTTTCTAAAGCTGATTGGAAAGGATTCGCGGATTTTACTGAGAGCACCTTCGCTGCGCTTCCCATACCAACCGACGTCCACCTTGGTGAACGTAAGTACCGCAGGGTTGTCACTGCTGCTGCAGCTCGCTTCGTACCGGCAGGATGCATCACGGACCCCCGTCCATACTTCCCTGCTGAAGCGCCTGTTCTAGCCGATGAGTGCGACAACCTTCGTCAGGCCGATCCCGATCAGGGATCTCAACGCGGAGATTCGGCAGCTTATGAACGAACATAAGCGGGAAACGTGGGAAGAGCATCTGAAGACTTGTAACTTCACCTCTGGTGTGAGTAAGCTGTAAGTCAACCGTGAGGTAACTGTCCAATCCGGCGAATCACGACGACAGGGTCGAAATTTCTTTCGGCGACCATGCTTCGTCGGACCCGGAGCGATGCGCGAGCTATTTTGGGTGGCAGTTCATACTGCATCCTCCGGCGGACAAAGCCAAGCGACGAGTGCTTGCTGCTCCCGTATTTCACGAACCACCTGACCCCAGCGAAGCATCAGCATGGTTTCCGTAAAGTGCACAGTACAACAACACTACTTAACGCCATAAACACTCAGATAGCCCGTGGCCTTAAAGGCAACCGTCCCTGTGAGAGAATTATTCTAGTAGCGTTGGAACTGTCAAAAGCGTTTGACACCGTCATCCACTCTACGCTACTAGAAGATATAGAGGCTTCCTCTCTCCCACAGAGCCTCAAATGGTGATCGGCGAATTAACTGAGTGGTCGACACTGGTCGGTATTGTTTAGAGACAAATCGAGCAAACTCAGAAAAATAAAGCAAGGGTTTCCACAGGGTGGTGTCCTTTCCCCACTACTGTTTAACTTTTACATTTCAAAGCTCCCTCACCCACCAGAGGTAGGCTCGTTTGTCTCGTACGGCGACGATTGCTCGATCATGGCGTCTGGGAATAGACTGATGACTTGTGTTCGAAAGTAAACGGGTATCTCTCCGAGCTTTCTGGCTTCTTCACTGCAAGGAGCCTAACGCTCTCCCCTACAAAATCCTCTGCGACCTTGTTCACCACCTGGACCAAGGAGGTCAGGCTACCGCTGGGAATTCACTTCGATGACACACCAATTCCGACGGTGAATAGCTCCAAAATACTCGGAGTAACATTCGACAATCTGCTCTCCTTTTCTGTGCATGCAACCGCTATTGTAATCAAAGTACAGAGCCAGAACAAGGTCCTTAAGTTGCTAGCCGGCAGTACTTGCGCAAAGACAAAGAAACGTTGCTGGCAACATACAAGGCAATAGGCCGGCCTGTTTTAAATTAAGCAGGCGGGGACTAGTAGGACGCATTAGAGGAAGCTACAAACGACACAAGACACTGCTCTTAGGACAGCGACTGGAAGCCTTCTGATGGCGCCAGAATACCACCTGTACGACGAGGCGAAAATGTTCCCTGTTAAGGAGCATACCACAAGGCTCTGCAAGCAGTTTCTGGTTGGGAACCACAGACGTGGTCACCCAAATAGACAACTGATTGCAGAAGAGCCCTCGCCCAGGCACATCTCTACGAACTGACGAACGAAGTCCAGAGGTTCATTAAGCAGACTCTGGACCCGTCAGCATATCGACAGGCCCTGAACGGAATTCAGAGGGAGTCGGTCTCGAGTTATGTAGACTCCAGACCTGTGAATGCCGTTCTAGGCACACAACCACCGGACATCGACGAGACGGAGCTTCATCTGCCTCGGGAAACTAGAGCTAAAATAGCCCAACTTCGCTTTGGCTACTGCAGCAGGTTAAACTCATACCTGAGCAGATTAGACGCAGATGTGACTCGAAACAACTCTTCGTATGCCCGTAAAACCCGACAACCCTAACGCCTTTGTCACTGTGGACCGACTGTTGAGTCTGCACGCTTCTTAGGGCTTCCGTTAGTGGAGCTTGACGACAATGACTGAGATATTAGCCGATCTGGGCGGGGTTTTTATAGCCGCTACAACAGCAACAACAACTGATAAAGGTGTTCTTGATGTAGATTTGAATAACATTCGTTGAAACCACTAATAACTTGTTCTAAATTTTTGTTTTTGGATCACTCACTCTCACGGATGTCGACATTATGGAAGGCATAAGCAAAATAAAAAATTCCTCCCAGACTGATGTAGATGGTCTTTCAGTCATCCTGCTGAAAAATTGTGTATATTTAGTGACACTGCTCACTATAATATATAATAGGTCTCTAACTTCAGGTACCTACATAAAACGTCTTGTCAAGTTAGCAATACACCCTTAGAAATTGGAAAAGTGAACTATGGCATTAATTGTAGCTTCTTTCTTGTAATTTTGTTGTGGAAAGAAAAAATTTGTAGCTCTCATTTTACAAAAAATATGGTATGAAGTGTAGCTAAGTTGACACCATACACCTAGTCGATAGAATTGAGATAATGAAAATCTTATAAGGCCATTAATTGTAGCTTTTTTGTTGTAAATTTGTTGTCTTTTTTGTTTTTTTTTTGGTATAATATGTATTTATTTATTGAATCTTTCTTTCGAAATTAACAATAAGTTTTCCAGCCGCGGCTATGCTTAGTTAGTTAGTTAATTTTCTGGGTGTACTAGACCAAGAGACACCGTGACCTAAAAGATCTTTTGTATCTCTTAAAAGAAGTCCCCAGCCCAATGTGGCCAAGATACCTTCGGCTTCCCTAATGAATCCTTAAAGGGCCCTGGTAAATAAATCAGTCTTTGTATGGGTAAAGCCGGACATTGACAGAGAATTGCTCCGAAGTTTCATCAGCCTCGAGGCAGAACCGACATTCCGACTCTGTGATCGCACCTATTCGGTGCAAGTGGAATCGCAATTTGTTGAGACCGGTCAGATACCCAGAAAGTAGCCTGATGTCATTTCTCTTTGCTAGAACAATGAGTTGAACACGTTCTTATAGATCCAGTGACGGATAGGCATGCCAATCTTTGCAGTTTGTTAAGGCGAAGCATGGAAGTTTTTTGTGCATTGTCTTCTGTCACCATGCTATGGATACATAAGACACAATGATCACGGACGGACGATTATACGGTAGAGCCACTCATTCAGCCTTGAGTTCAAACCCCATTTCCTACCAAAAAGTCTTCTGCAAGCCCACATGGCCCGTGTGGCTTTAGCAACCGTTCTCTGAAGATGGGAATTCTAATTAAGTCTCTTGTCTAGCATTATTCCCAGATATTTGACCTCATCGGAGTATTCAAGTACTGTCCCTCCAAGAGTGACCGAACCAAAGTTTGGTTTATACCTTGTTGTAAATGGTACCAGAACAGCCTTCCGTGGATTTATGCTGGGGCCCATTTTCGATCCTACTAACCAGTTACTGTAGGGCCGATTTCGTTGATTTCCCTTTGACATAAGCGAACTGAGTGTGGTGTAAGGTCGTGAAAGTGTTAAGTCTCTCCCTAATACGGAGGTCTAAGGGTCTCTAAAGTTTTAAGAGTGAAAGTTTGGCTAATAGGTCTGTATGATTTAGCTATGTCATGGGGCCTATTGCCCGATTTCGGAATAAATAACACGGACACCTTCCTCCAAGCATACGGTATGTATTCCGAGCAATAACTAGCCCTAAATATACGGATCAGGGGATAAATGATATCCTCAATACTTATTTGCAGTAGTGATGGGAAGTTCCCATCACCACCCGCTGCTTTGAAGGGTTCGAAAGACTCTACCGCCCACCGTACCTTGTCCCTGTCAAAGATGGAGCCAGATCTGCTTTCACTTCTCACTCTAGGGAACCTGGGGTCATCAGATCATGCTCCACCAAGGAACTTGGGGAAATGCACCTGAATTAGATGATTTAGAGTCTCTCTGCTACCGTTTGTAAAGGTGCCATCTTGCCTCCTTAGGAGGCCTATCCCATTGAAAGACTCCTTTGATAAAATTGTATGCCGTCGTGAGGCTTCAGGCAACGTTTCTATTGTTTTACAATGTCTCCTCCATGAATCCCTCTTCGAGCGCCTAATAATCTTGTTATAGTCTTGGAGATAGGCCTTATACTCGTCGCACTGACGTGTCCTTTTGGCCCTGTTTAAAAGCTTCCTGACGGTTTTGCGCTTAGCATCCAGTTCCCCGTTCCACCATGGAACCTTACGTTTCGTCAAGGTGGAAGACGTAACTGTGCTGTCATGGAAGGATTCCAACAGAACTCTGATCCGCTGCGACCTCCATTTCGTCGATTGAGTCAATGGTGGTTAGCAACGAGTCTCCCTTAAAGTTCACTAAGGTTTTAAAAAGGGCCCAGTCAGTTTTCCATGGCTGGAAAGTCAAGCCTCGGAGCTCAGATCGCCCTGGGATCTCGAAGACTATGTGTTGATGATCCGAGAGCGATGCTGCCTCCGAGACTTGCCAATTCCAAACACAATCGGAAATTGATCTGCTGCAGAGAGTGAGATCTAGTACCTCCTCCCTGACGGCAGTATTAAATGTAGGTATGCAACCCCTGTTCGCAAAGTCTATGTTATTTTGTAAAAGAAATTCTAAATGGTAGTCACCCATTTCGTTGATATCAGAGCTGCTCCACACCGTGTTGTGGGCATTCGCATCACAACCAATAATATACTGGCGATTTGTACGCCGACAGAGATCAAATTTGCGTTCGCTGGCTAACCTATCAATTGTGGCCGATGACCCTTAGTATGATGTACGTAAGCCTGTAGCACCACTAGACTCTACCCAGAATTACAGCAGACAACGGTAAAGCGGTCGGCGGTAAGTGAACAGCTGTATAGTTTGCGCAGTAAAATCCGTCGGAGTAAACACAATTGCGGCGCGCGACGGCTTCCGTCTGTTGTCATTTGCGTGCGTATGTAGATTTGATGCAAATAAAAATAAATTAAAACATTGCCAAACGTGTGAAAATTACTGCAATCAACACTCAATCAACATTGTGCCATCCCCGCTGGCGGTAAAAATATAAATAAATTTAAATCAACCGAAAAACTTCGGGGGGAAGAACGCTGCCGCCGTGATAATGCCACGTCTTCTTGTCACCCAATGGCGGCATTCAACGTGGGCTGTCGAGTCACACTAGTGGCCACGGATCCAGTCCCTGTTGACGCAACAGGTAGCACAGTTGCTTGCCTGCTGTTTGGCAGTGATTTGGATGCTTGTCCCGAAGGTGCCACGCCAGCGCAGGTCTCCGTCTGCGGAATTGGTTCAGGAGCTTGCTTTCACGTCGGTTGCTCCCTCTGCTGTAATGCCCGTGTGCCAGCTGCCAGCATGCCCGGCGGCTCCGCTGATAGATGGCCGCACGTCCAGCTCGGGCTCAGCCGGGACATCAGCTTTCCTAGCGTACTCCGCAGGCTCGGTGACCTCCGCCTCTTTCGGTTGCTGCTCGTGGTCGATTACGATGACCAAGTGCAGAAACTTCTCCTGTATCTGTCTGCGTGAAACCTTCCAGCACGCCGTTGAGAGGTGGTTCTGGGCTGCGATGGTGGCCAGAACTTTCTCGTCGGTTAGCTGGGTTTACGGTTACCAAACGTACTGATTTTATCAGTACAGTACTGATTTTTCAACTCTTGTACTGATTTTATTCATTACTTCAATCAGTACGCTAATGCCCTAATTTTTCAAAATTTGTACTGATTTGTACCGAATTTTCAATTCAAACAAATTATTTTAGGATTTTCTTAAGGTTTTTACATAACGTTGGAACTTCCTTAAACTGTACTGTAAAAAGTAAGAAAATAATTTAATTATAATAGACATGTTTCAGACAATGTTTGATATGCCCAAGATATTAATACAACAAAAAGATCGATTGAATATTCGAATGGCTTTTGCCTATAATATAAATTTTTTTTTCCTCTATTTATTAACATTGTAAAAGAGTTTTGCATGCAAGACATAGAGTTAGATACTCTTTTTAGCGAATTATTAGTCTTGCAAAAATTTTGCGTAGTTGAAAAAATTTATATTTAAGCCAAGAGGAAATATAGATGAAGTCCTTAAATATAGGTATTTTTCCAAAGTTGTAACAAATAAGTAATTTTGTTTTCTTCAATACCACACGCAAACGAAGCTACTGAGAGGATCTTGAGTATAAAGATTGCTTCCTGGCGCAAAGAGAGAAACCGGCTTCTAATTAAATTTTTTGAAAGTGAGTTTTAAATTAAAAGTAATTTCAAAATGAAATGTATAGAATTCTTTGACCATTTTAACACTGAAAATGGAAATGATCTCATTATTGCTATCCAAAAATGTCATAAATAAAAAATAATTTATTGGCTCCTGTGTACAATAATGTGTACACTCATGTTAAAATGAATAACACTTATGTTTTATGAACTATATTTTATTTATATACCAAAATATTGTTAAAAAGAAGTACTCTGGCGTTTTAAAGTATTATCCTACATTCATAATTTTGCTTTGAATAAAAATCTACTGAAAAGTACTGATTTTTTTAGCTTGAAAAAGTCTAACGTACTGATTTCGCGCATGAAAAATCTGGCAACCCTAGTGGGGAGGAAAGTAGACCCGAATGAAATGTGTCCGAGGGAAACTACTTTCCTCGACGAGTGAAATTTCAAGACCACTCTTGGGTCGTGATGTGTTCGGCGTATAGCCGTAACCGTGTCGCGCTTTGTGACGAGAAGCCACCCAGCTCGAGGGACGCATCTCTCAAACTCCGGCTTTACATCAGTCGCCGATCGCTCAATCACGACATCTATTATGGATTCTTGGAGCTGAGCCAGTTGCTTTGCTCCAAGTGGTTTGTTGACGGGGTCAACGGGAATGAAGCCCAGTTCGACACTACTCGCCACCGTACTTTAGCAGCTTTCATTGGCCTCATATGAGCCTGTCGAGGCTTCTTTGTGACAGGTCATGAGGGGCTTGCTCCTCGGCGCGCACCCGTTTCAGCTTCCCATCGGGAGTTGAAATGCTCTTGGCTATTTGTAGAGCCTCCTCCCTAGACTTGCCACGATCTAGAGCTCGCTTAAAAACTCTCTTTTCTCGAGAGTTGAAGAGTACGAAGACAGAAGTAGGGTTTAAAGTTACTCCTTGCACCAATATGCCGACTTCGGTTAGCCCTGAGGCAGCAGAGCATACACTGATGTCGTCGAGGATAACAGTGCTATCAGTCTCTGAGTCCGAAGAAACTTCGGTCCCCAGACTTCCAGCAGCTGAGTTCGACAAAGGTCCGGCTACTAATTCCGGAGCTCCTGACGACACCTCTGAGCCCACTGAGTGGCCTACTGGCCACTGACCTAGCCGGATTGACCTCAGCCGTGCCCGCTTGGTCAGGAAGTTATGGTATTGGAGCTCCATCTGGCTATTTTTTTTTATTTTTTTATTTTGTTTTTCATGTGGTTCCCACGAGTAACCGGGAAACGGGAAAAGTATTTAGAGGCCGCATACTAGGAACCAGGCACCCCTCTGGTCATGCATCCCTCGGCATATGCTGTTCCACCTTGGAGTTGGGGTAATTAATGGGAAATAGAGGCAGCTCAGAAGGCGATCCGAGCAATGATGTGAGACCAATGTCAGACCCATCATCCCGACTGTCCTCTAATATCAGTCTCCCCTCCCCGAGAGTTTTCTTCTCTCCGCCCGACTACCACTAGCCAGCACTACTTCCGTACTTCCGGCAGTGCAAGCGGACCCAAGACACCTCAAAGGAGTGAAGACCGTCCGTACGCCTGTCGGCTGACTGCCCAATTTAGAATGCTTAGCAATTTTTTATTTTATTTTTTTTACATATATATTTATTGCAATTGTTGCAGCTGTTGGAATGAGCAGCTCGTGCTGTGCAGGCTGTCCTGAGCCGCACTGGCTTCGCTTTTCTATATTTAAGTAATTACAATCCAGTAGGCTATGTTCGGTCGGAAAGGACAAGTTTCCGAGCCGCACTCACACTAGTGTTGGGGGAAATGCCCCAACTTAAGCATGTTATTAAAAATATATAACAAAAAACGTACGGCAGTCAGTGGAAGCTGCTTTATCATTTCACCTGTAATCCTATCCAGGCGCTTTATTCTTCTGAATGCCATGAACAATGATGTTAATTAAATATTTCGTTTTAAACGGAAGCGGGTTTGTGGTAAGGCTACTGGGGAGTATTGAAATATTTGAAGGATGAGCGCCTTCCTTGGGTCTAAAGTCTTGTGAAAGATGACAGGAAAAAGCGTTTGCTTTATCCTCATCATTCCTCGCCCAGCTTCCGTTCTAAGTACGTAATGGCGCTTCCCGAAGAACGGGCCTCTTGTTGTTGTTGTTGTAACAGCATACAAATTCCCCAAAGAGATTTTGGGGAGTGTTGCTGGAGTGGTGGCAGTCCTTGGCCAGATATATATCTATCTGGGTCGTTCCGGGCACGTAGACCCGACTGTCGTGGGAACGGGCCTCTTCGCATGCCTCAGTGTTCGCCAAAGGGAGTAGTCAGTCTGTTTCGAAGCTGACAAGGACTGAAGGATCAACTGCGTACTTTCTTTTTCCGCCTGCAACAAAATAAGTGATTCCTTTGTACACGCATTCAGCTCCTGTTCAGGCTTACGAGAGCGAATTCTTTGCCAGTCCCTTCTTCATTTGCGCTTTTTATTTATTAAGTTAAGAATGTTTGGGGTGTGCAGGCTGGGCCAGTAAGAACTGCGATGTTGACTAGAAGGATTTGGTGTTGCAATTTCTGCGGCCTTAACTATTCTATCAGAGAGATTTTCAGACGCATAAAGGGTGAACACACCAAAACTGCGACACTTAGAAATTACTACCAGAAACAAACTAGAAGGCTTAGAAATTATTTTTTTTTGTATTATATAATTTGGAAGACTAGATGTTATTAAAATGTTAAAATATTAGTTATTATTTGCTCTATATGCAAGTGATCGGTATTTTCATCGCACACGCGCCATCATGTTCTGCACGACTGCATCATCGACATTACGCGATGCGCACAACTACTTTGTTTTGCACTCTTCAATAATTTTCACTCTTTCACCTGTTTTCTTCAAGATTCCTTTGACAATTGACCAATATTTCCCAATAGGACGTGGCTCTGGGCTATTGGGTGGATTGCAGTCGGGAGGTACAAAATTGATGTTATTTGCATTATACTACGGCAATGTGTCCTTGGCATAGTGGCAGGTTGCCATGTCCGCCTAGAACGATGTCCTACTCCTTATCTGTTGATAA
The DNA here is from genome assembly GCF_001687245.7 of Rhagoletis zephyria. Taxonomy (NCBI): domain Eukaryota; kingdom Metazoa; phylum Arthropoda; class Insecta; order Diptera; family Tephritidae; genus Rhagoletis; species Rhagoletis zephyria. The sequence goes on along the minus strand of NW_016157166.1, from coordinate 258,292 downwards.
ATGACAGAAGACGCCTTTTGAGGCACTCATCCCGATAAACTTGATCATTCATTGTCCCGGATGGGAAAAAAGGGCTGCTCTTACGGCCGCAGGAACAAATAGCTTGCCAAACCATGTGGTTTTTGGAAATTTGGACTTCATTTTCAGCTTACAACTTTCAGGGGCATCTTGACGACTTTCAGCAGTATAAAAATCTTGGCCTGCAATATATTTTGAATTTTTATTGCAGTAGGTTTCGCAGTCCATAACAATGCAGTTGTATTTTTTAATTTAGAATTCATACAACTTCCGAATGCGGGATTTCGCTGTAACATTCTACTTTGCGCCTCGGTCTGGCGCTGTTTGAGCTGTAGAACATCTCAATGAAGCTTTCCGCTTTACTTTTTGTACGAAAAACTGCGATCTCCGTACGGATTTTGCAACATAACGCGACAAAATCTTCGGATCTCGCGAAAACGCACTGAGGACCTTCCGAGCACTGTTTTTATCACTTTGACCATGCTAACCCCCGCTCCCTGGTTTTCTCGTAACTGTCAGGCCTTATTTGTACCGATTAAAACCCTGCAAACTGTCGAATAGTGCACTCTTTAATTTTTTAGCAATTTTACGTGTACTTAAGGCCGGATCATTTATAAACTCGTGCAAAATGGTTTGTCTCGTTTCTAGCTCGGTTGCCATTTTTAACTCAACTAGGAATCAAATTCAAATGAAATTTCTTCTATGTTCAATGGTCAACTTATGGTATTTGAATTTCAAAATATTGAATTCGTTTTGGGTAAGTTATAAGCTTCCCAAAGTGTCGCAGTTTTGGTGTGTTCACCCTTTATTAAGCTAGCAGACCACGGTCACGACGCACAATTCTAACCTATTGGGTATTTAGTTGCTAAATGGCTACACTATTCCCCATTTAGTTGCTCATTACGTGTAAAAGATACGTGTGATCTGCTAAGTTAAGGCTTAAGCTAGCAGACCATTGCTATATCTTCGGCTCCCGATAAGATATCAGAGTTCTGCAAACGGCATATTTAGTTGCTAATTAGTTACACTATTCCTGATTTAGTTGCTCATTACGTGTAAAAGATACGTGTGATCTGCTAAGTTAAGGCTTAAGCTAGCAGACCATTGCTATATCTTCGGCTCCCGATAAGATATCAGAGTTCTGCAAACGGCATATTTAGTTGCTAATTAGTTACACTATTCCTGATTTAGTTGCTCATTACGTGTAAAAGATACGTGTGATCTGCTAAGTTAAGGCTTAAGCTAGCAGACCATTGCTATATCTTCGGCTCCCGATAAGATATCAGAGTTCTGCAGACGGCATATTTAGGTGTTAAATAGTTGCTGTATATAGTTGATATTAAAGTAATTGGGTTTCTTTCCCAATTAATTGTTGTTAAACTAATATTTCCTCGCTTCATAAAAAATATTCGCTTATTAAATGGCGCGTAGCAGATGAATGTATGTACCAATGGTATGTATCTATGTACGTAATTGGTATTTTACTTCTAGATTTACACAAATATACGGAATTATATCAACCAATTAAAAAGTATGAGTGTGAGATTTAGCCAAATTTCACGTTTTTGGGATCTGAAAAAAAGCACTCTGTTAATTGCAATTTTCTTTGGATGTAGGTGCGAAGAAATTTAAGATTTGCCAACTACATCCAAAGAAAATTGCAATAAGTGAATGCACTTTTTTCAGATCCCAAAAACCTGAAATTTGGTTATTTCACAAACTGTTTTACTTTTTTGAATTCCGATTTCGTATTCGGAATCAGCGGAAAATTCTTCATAAAAATGTATACCAAAATATCGCGGCTGGCTAACTATATCTAAAAAAATTGTAATTAAGTGAGTTCACGTTTTTCAGACCTCAAAAACCAGAAATTCGGCTATATCTCAAAAACTGTTCTACTCTCTTACATTTTAATTTCGTATTCGGATTCAGCGAGAAATGTTACATAAGAATGCATATAAAAATGTCGCTGGTCGGACAATTTTTTAATTTCTGTAAACTTTTGTTATTGCCGACAAAAATGCAAGGCGGACCCCGAGTGCGTTCTATGATGAAAAAACGCCCAATACAAATTATATATCGTCGTAAAGCTTAGAAAATGAGCTATCGAAATAAGCCATTGCGAAAAAACAGAAATGGTACACTGTTTAAAAAATGACACAACATTTTTTATTGAAAATGAAAAAAAAAATTTAAATTTGAGCAAAAAATTATAGTTTCCCCCGAAAACCACGGAAAAAGTTCTAATAGGTCAGCATTTTTTGTTCTCTACCATAAGTGTGGTATGAGATAAGAATTTTAAGAAAACCTGTGACTCTTACACATTTGTTATCTACCAGTAAACATAGCAACAACGAGGTGGAGTTAGAACAAAAATGCCATGAAATGTTTTTCCTGGTACACTTGACGAATTTTGCCCCCTATATTTTATTAATAAAAAAAAGTTAAGAATCATTTTTAATAAGCTCGAGGCCCACCAATTAAATAAAACGCAAAAACTTCGTTCTATTGATACTTTTAATTGTCGATATTTCGACCTCAATCTGAAGTCATCTTCAGGACTGTAAATATGCAAACACGATAACTTATTATTAACTTTAAATTATTACAAACATACATTAAACACAACTTACACTCTTGATTGTGCCTGGTGGACTGATTAGCAGGGTTCGTATTTGCACACACATGCTCTGCTCACACACACGCCAGAAACACATTCAACTTGTACTCACTGCTCATACACATGTGTGTGTATAAGTGGAAAACAAACTCTGCTCACAGAAAAGTGTGTGCTGTTTGTTATTAAGCACATGCACATGTGTGTGAGCCGATTTTTGTACAAATTTCAGCCCATGCACATGCACATAATATATTTTTAAAAGAATTTGTTTATTAAACGTTATTTTTTGAAAGACAATTCAATAAAAAGTGAGATGTTGTTTGTTTTTTATATGACAGAAAACATATTAAAAAATTATTTTAAGATTTGAGTTAGAATTCGAAGTGTATAAGTTTCTCTACGCATAGCACACACATGTGCGTGTGCTTTACATTAATAAAAAGAAAGTACACACATGTGCCCGTGCTTTTTACCAAACGGCACACACATGTGATGTGAGCAAGTTTTTAATTTTTTATATGCACAGCACACGTGTGTGAGCGTAAAATGTTAGGATGTGCTGCGCATGTGTGTGCAAATACGAACCCTGCTGATTAGGCGTACAGAAATAACAGTTAAACAAGTGAAATTTTAGCAGGGTTCGTATTTGCACACACATGTGCAGCACATCCTAACATTTTACGCTCACACACGTGTGCTGTGCATATAAAAAATTAAAAACTTGCTCACATCACATGTGTGTGCCGTTTGGTAAAAAGCACGGGCACATGTGTGTACTTTCTTTTTATTAATGTAAAGCACACGCACATGTGTGTGCTATGCGTAGAGAAACTTATACACTTCGAATTCTAACTCAAATCTTAAAATAATTTTTTAATATGTTTTCTGTCATATAAAAAACAAACAACATCTCACTTTTTATTGAATTGTCTTTCAAAAAATAACGTTTAATAAACAAATTCTTTTAAGAATATATTATGTGCATGTGCATGGGCTGAAATTTGTACAAAAATCGGCTCACACACATGTGCATGTGCTTAATAACAAACAGCACACACTTTTCTGTGAGTAGAGTTTGTTTTACACTTATGCACACACATGTGTATGAGCAGTGAGTGCAAGTTGAATGTGTTTCTGGCGTGTGTGTGAGCAGAGCATGTGTGTGCAAATACGAACCCTGAATTTTAGGCAAATGAATATAATCAGGTGGCAAGTGAAGTATGGGAGTAGTAGGGCCTCAAGCGTCTTCGCGACCGGGGAAAGGAGCGTTATCGGGCGATAAGAGTCTCCTTTGTTTGCGGGCTTCCCCGGTTTCAGCAGTGGGACCACTCTCCCTGATTTCCACACGTCAGGAGTGATGAGAGTGGCCATGGACAGGTTGAGGACCTCCGTAAGGTAAGCTGATTTACCAGTTGCCGAATCTCCAAATTAAGGTCCCTCAGACGGGGGTCCCCGGGGTCGACCTGGCGTAGGTGGTCACGCTCGTTTGCTAGTACAGCTGCTTCGGCCGGGAAATTTGGGCGGACTTCCGCGATGCGTCCGGACGGGATGAAGCGAGCCGCTGCGGCAGTGACTACCCTGCGGAACTGGCGTTCGCCAGTGTGTATGTTTGTGGGTGTGGGAAGGGCGGCGAAGCTGCTCTCGGTGACTTCCGCGAAGCCGTCCCAATCAGCTTTGTTAAAGTAGGTTCGGTGGTCCGCGGGAGCAAAGTCGGTGCGCTTATTGTTCGAGATGACTATGGGTAGATGGTCTGATGCTAGTGTTAGCATCGGTCGCCATGAGATGCTATTGATCAAATCAGCGCTAGCAATTGTTAGGTCTGGCGAGCTGCTGCAGCTACCCATAATCCTGGTGGGGCNCACTCCCGGTGAGACCTAAGACCAGAGCAGGTTCTTAGGTGACTCCATCCGTTGCATGAGTTGCACCTAACCGAAGTGGAGTTTGGATGGAGTCGATTCTGGCAAACACAGCAGAAATACGTTTCTAGTCCGGGGTTGGGCTCTACGCCCGCCCGGAGAAGAAGGATGCGGAGCAATCTGGCTGCAAGGAGTTGCTCCATGGACGAACAATGATTGAGGGGTATCGCCGATCTAAGCGGGGTTAGGTCGCCGAAACAACAGCCCTTGGTCGGGTAAAACCCGAGTCATTCCGGTACGTAGAACCGGCTGTCTTGGGAATGCCAGAGAGTGATCACTGGGTCCAGTCCTACGGCCACCATGGAGCAGTGTATGAATGCCAAATTAACATTGTTAAAGGCGCCTTCCACGTCCAAGAGGGCTGCCAGCGCATATTCCTTGTGGTTCAGTGCTTGCTCTATACTCCCAACAACCTCATGCAGGGCTGTTTCAACCGACCTACCTTTACGGTAGGCATGCTGAGCCTCGCTGAAGTTCCCAGGAGTAAGGCGTTGCGTGATCTGCAGACTCAGAAGCCTCCATTATTTTGAGAAGAAATGAGGAGAGCTTGATGGGTGTCAAATTTTTTGCAGTGCTGTGGCCCGCTTTTCCTGCTTTGGGAATGAAGACCACTCTTACCTCCCTCCATGGCTTTGGGGTATAGCTTAGGAGGAGACTCGCCATATAGATTGTCGATAGCCAGGGGGTTACCGTGGCGCTTGCTCGTTGTAGCATGGCTGGAAAAATTCCATCCGGACCCGGAGATTTGTAGGTGATTTCGTCCACTGAACTGCCTTGCCTGTGGGTACTAGGGTCTTCTTTCACAGGAGCTCCTGCGTCACCGCAGTCAGGGAAGTGGCCGTCCTTAAGTGTTCCGGTGCTTCAAGGCTGCTTTCGGTGTGCCCTCCTCCTGGCTTTTCCAGGAAAACGGGGGGAGCCGGGTTTTTCGAGAGGCACCTTCTTAGTCGCGCGGCTTCAAAAGTCGTTTCGAGATCCTCGTAAAATTTGCACCACGAAACCTTTGCTTTCTTTATCTCTTTTTTGAACGTGTTGAAGTTGCGGCAATATTCGTCCCAGTCCTCCGCGTTCTTAGTGAACTTCGCTTTATTGAAAGCTTTCCTAGCTGCTATCCTGAGCCGCCTTAGTTCGGCCGTCCACCACATTGCGTGTTGCTTAGAAGGTTTGCTCTCGGGACAGGTTGCTATGTAACATTCGTTGAGAGGCTTCGTTAGACAGAGGACCGCTCCCTCCAGTTGGTCCGCTGAAATTGGCTCCACCGTGTACGGGGGACGCGTTCCAGACACCAACAGGCTGAATTTGTTCCAATTTGTCCTATGAGGATTTCGATAAGGTTTATGTGTCGGTTTGCTTAGGTTAATGGAGAATACGATGCGACAGTGATCAGAAAAAGAGGATTTTGTCGAGACGTGCCAGCCGTCAACCCTAACATTGTTCGAGTTAGTTACAAGAGTTATATCTATAACCTCCTCCCGTATTCTATTGTAGAAAGTGGGGTGATTACCCTTGTTACAGATAGTAAGTTTTGTGGATAACAAGTAACTAAAGAGTGACTCACCTCCATTGTTGATGTTCGAGCGGTTCCACGCCGTGTGGTGAGCGCTGGCGTCACAGCCAGCCACCATACTTATCCCTCATTGCTCCGCCCAGGCGGTGAGTTTCCTGAAGGATATTGACCCGATCCCCCGTCAATCGTATGGCATGTATAAAGATGCGAGGATAAGGTCCCCTCTGCTCCAACATGGCCACTGTCATGTCATCCAACAACTTTGACTCCCTTCTGCCACTTGGCTCCATCAAACATACTAATTTTGTTGTTTTTGGCATGCTGGATTTCGCCAAGTAGTGCCCTCATAATCTTTTCTTCCAGGAGGCACCATTTGTCTGTCGGAATCTTTCCTTCCGGGGGATTCCGGTCTATGATCGCAACCTGGAGCTGCGGCGCCGAGCATAAGGTTCATGAGGTTTTCTTCGCGGCTTCTGCTCGGGCTGTGTCTTTTTGTCGTCGGACATTTGTCTCTTCGGATTGCGGGAAACCAGTGGCAAGGGCCACTGGAGGCAATAGCAGGCGCCGATGTCGAGGCCTTCTCCCCGTCCATCCGTAGGAACACCGGCCACGTAGTCTTCGGCACCTTAGGTGTCAGTGACTGCGACGGCTCGTTAGTTCCACCAGCGGACGAGGGAGCAGCTTTCTTCATCGGCAGACAGCTACCGCCCATTTCCGGAAGCATTCAAGGCTTTCTCCTAACGAAGCCGCTCATACTTCCGTACAATGTAGGCATGCTTCTTCTGAAGAGCCTTGTCTCTCGGCGTCAGCGTGGCGGGGTCGCGCTCTCGCAGTCTCGCGAGCAATGGACGAGAGCTTTTGTACCCCATCTTCCTCCTACGCTCCTTGTCCTTTTCGATATCGTGCCTGGCATGGCCCTGAGTCACTTTAGCTCCTTCGGTTGCAGCCGGTCTCCCAGAATCGTCCGATCCTAAACTGAGCTGACGCAGCGGAAGGGAGTCCGCCCAGTTGTGATCCTCCTCATCCGACGAGTACAGCAGTGAGTGTATGGGGAAATCCTGGGAGCTCGACTCGCCACTTTCACTTTCGCTGATGTTTTGCATTTTATACCTACTGCCAGGTGAAAAATTTGTCTTGCCGCCCAATGTGGGTCAGACGAAGACCAGGGAGCCGCCCACTGGGGAACAGACGTTTCTGGATTTGTCGTCGCGTTTCTTTAACGCGAAGATTGAGGTCCCGTGCGTAATGGTCCACCTGTCAACAAGTTCGTGTCGTCCTGAGCGTTCGTCGAATCGTGTCTTGTGCAGTCCGAGTCCAATACAACCACGGAAGCACAGCCATGAGCGAGGATATACCGCCTCGTACCGGTCGACAGAACCTCATTAGCGATAACAGGGAACCCATTTTGGGAAGCTCTGAGCTAGGTTAACGCTAACCTAGCTGACCAACACATTTTTGCGGAATTATCGGAAACCAATGGAGCCCCTAAATTAGTTTTGGTTGGTGTTGAAGAACACCTATAGGACACCTAATTTCTGCATATAGTATTTCGAAAATTAACATGCAAAAAAGTCTAAGTTCAGGCGGAACCGAAAATTAGATACCCGGCGCAATTATTAAATATAGTATTTTCACCTTTCCGAAAACTACCCCTACATGGTAAGCAGGGGTGGTTTTATCCCTATTTCAAACATCTTCGATAAACGTATATAATGTGGGTGTTATCACGCCCATTTTCCAAAATTTCATAATAATGTTACTGCTTTTCACGGGATAGTTCTTAGTATCAATTTTGTGTATAAGCGTCCTTAAATTTCGAAATATCGAAGTTTCAAGCATTTCTGAAATTTAAATTAGTTAATAGATTGGCGCTTACACATATGTTAATGTTTGGCCGAGCTTCTCCTTCCATTGGTGGCGTGCGCCTTGATGTTGTCACACAACGGAGAGGGACCTACAGTTTTACACCGACTCCGAACGGCGATTGTATTTTTATGAGAAGCTATTTTTCATGGCAGAAATACACTCGGTGGTTTTCCATTGCCTGCCGAGGGGCGACCGCTGTTAAGAAAAAAACTTTTTTCTAATTTTTGTTTGCGATGTTGCTTTGACCAGGGCTTGAACCCAGGCCTTGCGGAGAGGAAGTGCGCTCTGCTTACCAGTACACCACAGCGGCCACCTGTGAAATTTACCGTTATATAAAAGGTGGGCGTCGATTTTGTCCGATTTCAATAGTTTTCAGCGTTTTGCTTTTATGTGGCAAGCACAATAGTCGTTCCGAGTTTGGTACAAATTGCTCGAACGGTTACCGAGATACACATATGTGGTCATAAGTAGGAGGGGTGCCACGCCCATTTTCCAAAATTTCATCATAAACGTATTTTGTGCTAAAGAGTTATTGCAAACATCCATGTTGAATAAATTAAAATCGGTATTTACCGATTTATTGAAGATTTCGTATATCCCTAAATTACCGTTATATGGGATGTGGCGTGGTTATTGTCCGATTTTAAAAATTTTCAGCCATTTGGTATGTTGTACCAAGGCCAACAACTTTGCCAAGTTTGGTGGAAATTGGTGGAGCGGTTACCGGGATATACACATGTAATCCTAAGTGGGCGTGGCAACGTCTATTTTCCAAAAATGTATAATATTCTTATTTTTCTTCTAAAAATCATTGTAAATATCAATTCTTAATGAATAGGCTTAAGTAGTTACTAAAATATCGCAGTTTTCGTATTTCTGAAAATAACTGTTAAATGCGAGGTAGGTACACATAACAAGTTTCGTTAAGATATCGTTACTCGAGTTATCGTGTGCTCAGACAGTCACCGCTTAATCGATTTCATTTTTCATTCTGATCATTTATGTATACATTTGTCTATATCTATCTCGATTCGTTTTGCCTGTTACAAACAACCGTTATGTGAACAAAGTTATAATACCCTTGTGCACAAGNCATTGGTGGCGTGCGCCTTGATGTTGTCACACAACGGAGAGGGACCTACAGTTTTACACCGACTCCGAACGGCGATTGTATTTTTATGAGAAGCTATTTTTCATGGCAGAAATACACTCG
>NW_016157166.1:238053-248944 GCF_001687245.7 Rhagoletis zephyria | reverse complement strand
ACGGACGGACGGACAGACAGTCACCGCTTAATCGATTTCTCTTTTCATTCTGATCATTTATGTATACATTTGTCTATATCTATCTCGATTCGTTTTGCCTGTTACAAACAACCGTTATGTGAACAAAGTTATAATACCCTTGTGCACAAATGCTCTCTGGTATAAAGACAAAAAATGTAAAGATTTTTGCGAATTTCTCGGAAACCAATGGAGCTCCCAAACTAGTTTTGGTGGCGTTGAAGAACACCTAAAAGACACCTAATTCCTGCATATATTTCGAAATTTAAAAACAACAAGTAAGAAAGTAAGTTCGGGGAACATTAGATACCCGGCGCAAGTATTCAATATAGTGTTTTCACCTTTCCGAAAACTACCGCTACATGGTAGGAAGTGGTGGTTTTACCCCTCTTACAAACATCTTCGGTAGAACGTTCAGTTAGACATAATGAGATAAACTTATATAGCTATATGCGTCTTTAAATTTCAAAATATCGAAGTTTCTAGCATTTCTGAAATTTACCGTTATATGAAAAGTGGGTGTAATTCTAGTCCGATTTCAGTAACTTTCAAAGTTTTGCCTTTACGGGGCAAGTACAACAATCATACTGATCCAACGGTTACCGAGATACACATATGTGGTCATAAGTAGGCGATGCCACGCCCATTTTCCAAAATTTTTACATAAACTTATTTCGTGGTAAAGAGTTATTGCAAACATCAATTTTGAATAAATTAGCTTCAGTATTTACTGATTTATCGAATATTTCGTATTTCTCTAAATTACCGTTATATGGGATGTGGGCGTGGTTATTGTGCGATTGTGTTGTACCAAGGCCAACGAACCTTAATATAATATTGAATATGCTATTTTCCGTCTAAAAACCATTGTAGATATCAATTTTGAGTAAATAATCTTCAGTAGTTACTAAAATATCGAATTTTCGTTATACCGTTATATGGGAGATAGGCGTGGTTATTGTCCGACTTTTCCCCATTTTCGATACCATCCGTGCTATGCCCGAAAGAAGTACACATACCAAGTTTCGTTAAGATATCTTAATTTTTATTCGAGTTATCGTGTGCACGGACGGATAGACAGTCACCGCTTAATCGATTTCTTTTTACATTCTGAGCATTTATGTATGTATAGTGAAAACATGTGATGAAGTGTCTCTTGTGAGTTTTCGAGGTAAAGACTCTACGTAAAATTTACGGGCCTTTGCGCGTTGGCTTTGCCGGATAACACAGCATATTTAACGATGAGCTGTGTGATATTTACAGCGATATAGACATAGCGCAGCGGATTAAAATTCAGCGGCCGGTGGCTAGGTCACGTCATTCGAATGCTCCAGCTCTGAAAATATTCAACGCGGCTCGCGATTCTAGTAACAGAGGAAGAGGAAGGCCTACTTTGCGTTGGAAACAGCAGGTAGAGAAACACTTGGCTTCACTTGACATTTCCAGTTTGGCGTGCTGTTTTGGACTCGGCCAAAATCGCTTTGGCGGTTACAGGTAGTTAATCCGGATATGGTCTAATCAGGGTTAAAAAAATAAAAATTTCTATTATTTACCTTGTAATCCATACCGACCACGGTCTCGCTATTCAATTACTATATACTTTTAATGTTTACATTGAAGTCATTGTTACAGTTCCTTTATCATAATGAACATTGGCAGTATCAAATCGGCATTGGCAGTATACGATTGCGAATGACTCACTGGCGCTAAGCCGTTGAACAACTTTTGGCAAATAAACGTGGAAGAAATAGTTCCGATACTAGCAAGTCAATATTCTTATTAAGTCTTATAAAAAAATGCCTTGCCGTTTAAATAATAAAGGGATTGCCGCATTATACTAAAGCCAGCCTTTCGACATAAGCTACTTTTCCATACGAACCCAGAAATAATGAACAAATGAAGAGAATTATTTCAAAAGTTTTATTTTCTTGGTACACAAACAAAAATACAGACAAAAAGGCGTTGTTATTGTCCGATTTTAAAAATTTTAAACCATTTGGTATGTTTTACGAAGGCCAACAACTGTGCCAAGTTAGAGAGAAATTTTTTGAGCGGTTACCAAGATATGTAATCATAAGTGCGCGTGGCGACGCTCATTTTCCAAAAATTTATAATATTATTTTTCGTCTCAAAATCATTGTAAATGTCAATTTTGAGTGAATAAGCTTCACTTTTTACCAAAATATCGCAGTTTTCGTCTTTCTGAAAACTACCGTTAAAAGGGAGGTAGGCGTGGTTATTGTCCGATTTTGCCCATTTTCAATACCATCCGTCCTACGCTCAAAATAAGTACACACACCGTTCGTTAAGATATCTCAATTTTTACTCGAGTTATCGTGTGCACAAACGGGCGAACGGACAGACAGTCACCGCTTAATCGATTTCTTTTTTACCTCCCTTTTATTAGCTCGGGATGTAACTATGTAATATTAATGCGCCTAAAAGATGCAGCGATTTCTATTCTCAAGTTACATACCTGTTGACAGTACGAATGGAAATTATAATAGCGAGGTTTTAGTTTTTTAAAACAAACAACCGTTATGTGAACAAAGTTATAATACCCATGTGCACAAGTGCGCTCGGGTATAAAAATTTAAAGATTGGTCAGCTAGGTTTACAGGCCTAAACTACCTGACCAATTTTGCGGATTTCTCTGAAACCAATGGAGCACCTTAATTAGTTTTGCTGGTGTTAAAGAATACCTAAAAGACACCTAATTCCAGCATATATTTTAAAAATTTAAAACCAAAATTTAGCTGACCAATACATTTTTTCGAATTTCTCGGAAACCAATGGAGTACCTAAATTATTTTGGGAGGCCCTAATTATCACCTAAAATACACCTAATTCCTCGATAATTTTTATAGATTTTTGGTGACCTTGGTCAGCTAGGTTTACAGACGTGAGAGATTAATCATTATTTAAGAGATCGCTAGCCACTTTCCGTTTTATGGAAACTAATGCTATTTCTCAAGACTCGTAAGTCATGTTTGCTTCCAGGCCTATTAGCATAAATCCAAGTTAAGCGCAGTCTAAATATCTTATTTAGTTATTCTAAAAATGTTTTCATCACTGAAGTTGCTCGAAGACATACATGTGTATTAAACTAAACGACTGTATACAAGTATTAAACTAGCTTAAAATATTTAAATTTTGTATTTGTATTTACTTGAAAACTTCTTTCAAGGGCGGTAAAAGACTCTTAACATTTGTGACGCTTGGTACAAAGCACATAAGGAACATTTGAGAAACATATACCTTGTTTATATGGCATCAAACGCGGCGTCGAACTAACGCGTGTCAGTGTAGCTCGCTTCAAATGCAAGTGTTTATCTGCAACAAAAGAAATGTGTCGACCGAACACACTTTCAAACAGAGTTCATCCCGATGCAACCCTGTAAATACATGTGTTAATTCTTAAAAATGATAATCATTGAAAAATAATAATTAAAGACTCAAACAGCCATGTAAAAATTATCTTAGCTATTAATTTTATAACAAAGATTAGCATAAATGTAAAATCAAGAGCTATTTAAATGTTTTACTTCATACTTGCATTAAACAACCGCGTGGACAAATTCCGTGTTAATATGTACTCTTAACACGATTCAACAACTCGCATTCAAAGTGGGATTTATGGTGGCACGGTAAAAATTTCAATTCGATTTAAGAATGTGTTTACATGTGGGTGTCCAGATAAGATGGTTTGACTTAGACTGAATTGAAGCATCATGTAAACATGGTAATAATTTAGTTTGCAATTCATACTTGGAGCTTGTACTTTACTCGTGTAGTTTTTAGAAACATAGGCCCCTATTATGGTTCACAACTCAACTTAGTTGAGTTGTATCTGAGACAACTCAACTATTTATTGCTATTGCCGTTCACAACTGTTTTCAGTTGACTGTAGCTATTGTAAAAGTCGGAAATTCGATAAAAATTCTGGTATTTTAATAATATTATGTTAGTTTAATGATATTTAAATAATTAAAAGCAAAAAAATGGAAATCAGTTGCGAATTGTGTTTTACCGATGAGCTCGAGGATGCTGGTGCCAGATAACTGACAGACAACTACGTTTTCAAAGTTCAGTTGAGTTGTGTCCCACAATACCAATATACAACTTGCAACTCAACTATCTTCAAAGTTGTGAATCATAACAGGGGCCATAAGCTTGTGAAAACGTTAATGTTTACATGCAATTTACTTGTATTTCAAGACTTTTAGCTTTGAGAAACAGGCCCCAGGTGGTAGCGAGGAGGACGCGAGAAAGTTCGGAAAGGTAGCCGTTTATTCTTTAGCCAAAGTCATCAGTTCCATTGCCGGATGCCCATATCGAGCAATCGTCAGCTTTCGAGAGGAGAGTTTCGAAATGTACAAATTAAACAAAACCGGGAAGAGGGCACCACCCTGTGGAACCCGCTATTTAATTTTAATTGGCTTTGACGCTTTATCTCTGAAAATAACTGACGAGTGAAAACCACTCAGATAATCCCTTGACCCCTTCGAGTCCCTCTGGAAGAGAGAAAGTCTATATGTTATTTAGTAGCGTGGAATGACATACGATGTCGAACGCTTTGGACAAATCCAACGCTATTAAGTCGGTGAAGTCGATAAATCCCAGTCCTTTATCGTACATTTCGTCGTGGAGCAGCCTCTTTTTTTCTACTATAGGAACTAAGATTCCTTCCAGTCTGGCACTAAAATCGCGAAGCGTTCCAAGCGCTTATATAAGGGACCTCGGACGACTCATCATTTTCTTCCGTCGGAGCGTGGACACAAATGGGCGAGATGCTACAGGTACGCTCGTCCACTGGGAAACACAACAATACTTTGCGACGGAGTTTCCCACCGCAAATCCAACACAGAGTTTGCGGCCCTTTACATGACAGCTGAGTAAACGTCGCAAGGACCCAGGCAGAGGTACTTTCCCCCATTAAAAGTAAAATCGAAGAAGGGGTCTCATTTGAGGCTTCGTTTTTCCTCTCAGTGCTGTTTGTTTTCGCGTGGCGGGTCTGAAGCCCAGCGCAATTGCTGGGGGGTTGCCTTCTCACATTAGCTCGCTTCCGAATGAGTCTTCTGTTGCTACCTAGTGTGTTAACAAGCTGAAGTCATCAGCTGTCCGAACAGGAAGCAAAATAATCGTTTTTGGCCACTCCCTGGTGAATGGCGATCAAAAATGTTTGCCACAAGTCTGCGTATCCCTCCTGGATGTTTTCGATTACACACCAACTTCACATTGATCTGGGCATTTAATTCTGCATCTCGCTGCTTCTATTAGTTCGCCAATTGTCTTGAGACCTCTACTCTTTAATGTTGTCAAGCATGTTACTTTTTTCCTGCCAATCCCTCTTCTTCCTTCGATTTTTCCTTGTATCAACAGATTTAACATATTATATTTATCGCCTCTTATTATATGCCCAAAATATATTCCTTGAGATTTACGCCCTATTTAGAACTATTTTATTTGACACTTTGTCGGTCTAGCTTAAGGTCTACCCATAATTACAGCGGATGACGGTAGAGCGGTCGGCGGTAAGTGAACAGCTGTAAAGTTGCCGCAGTGAAATCCGTCAGAGTAAACACAATTGAGGCGCACGACAGTTGTCAATTTGATTTGGAAATTATCATGAAAATTAAATATTGTTTCGATACGTGCGTGTGTGTAGATTTGCTGTAAACGAAAACGGATGAAAACATTGCAAAACTTGTGAAAATAATAAACCCCGCCCCGCTGGGCGGTAAAAATAGAAATAAATTAAAATCAACCGAAAAACGTCGACGGTAAAACCGCTGCCGCCGCAATTTTGAGCCATTCTATATTCCTTTGTGAGTTTTAAATTTGACAGCGGTTAACCGTCGACCGGTTTACCTTCGTCCGCTGCAATTCTGGGTAGAGCTTTATTCTCATAATTTTTCAGTTACACCACATGTCAAAGGCTTCTAGTCGATTTATACCTAAAGTTTTCAATATCCAGTCTTCACATCCATATAAAAGTGTTCACCATACTGTCTTCGAAAAACGGTCAACTCGATTTTGTTCCAGAAAACCGACAGATACAATTAATTTCATTCATTTGTAATAAAAAAGCTTCAGTTAATGTCGTAATATCAATTCCATCGAAAATGGTGCATGGTGTAAAGTTAGCACTACGATCTTCGAAAATCGATCACTTTGATTTTTTTTTTCAGAAAATCAAACGCTACAATATTTTTCATTCTACAACAAATTTGTAATAAAAAAAACTTACATATGTATGTGTAATGAAACACGAGAATGCCGATAATGGAATGACAAGTTTATTTAGCTCTTATATGCGTTGACAGGTGTCACTGTGTACAAGCTGTGTTTAATATTTTGTTACTTCATTTAACACCCCCACTTAACAAAATACAATCTGAAGTTTTTTCTATTGTAACTTAGAATTATTTATAGAGGCCATACATTTCCAAAAACTTATAATGTTTTACAGAGTTCAATCCTTTGCATATATTCAATCCTAATGATTCCATCGGAAATCTTTTCTCTACAAAAATGAAAACGTACATCAATATGTTTTGATCTCTTATGAAACACGGGATTGGCGCATAGTTTTTGTGCAGATTGGTTATCATTAAAAATAGGTATAGTGTAAAATTCGTCAGTGATCTCGTGCTGCAAATTTCTTAAATATATGGCCTCCTTACAACAATCAGATATGCCCATATATTCGGCTTCTGTACTGGATAAAGCAACAGTACATTGCTTTTTAGTTTCCCACGAAACTGCACAACCAGACAACTTAAAGAAATACCCGGTATAAGATTTCCGGTCTACCGAGTTACTAGCCCAGTCTGCATCTACAAAGCCTTCTAATTCACAGTTACCATCTGCTGAGTATCTTAAACAATAGCTTTTAGTTTTTTTAAATACTTCAAAATTCTTTTTGCATAAGTCCAATGTTCTTCATTGAAGCAGTTATTAAATTGACTCAAATAGTTAACTGAAAATACAATATCTGGTCTAGTAGGTACTGCCAAATACATTATACTACCTATTAATTGTTGATATGGTAAGCTTTTGTCACAAATTTCGCTTTTACCTAACCTCAATTTTTGTTCGATAGGTGTATCTATTGGCTTACCATTCATAATATTAAATTTTATCAAAAGTTGATCAATATAGTTTTCTGGATCTAAAGTTATTTCATTGTTATTTTTATCTATATGCGTGGACTATTAGAAAAAAACAAAAAAATCATCAACGTACAATGCTGCAATAATTTCGACCTTTGCGTTAATTTTAGTAAATAAGCAAGGTTCTAAATTAGATCTCTTAAAATTCATTTTGTGTAAAAACACTTCAACTCTTTCATACCATTTTCTTGACGATTGTTTAAGTCCATATATAACGCGTTTTAACTTCAATACTTCAGTCTCATCGAGATAACCATTTAAAAATGCTGTCTTTATATCAAAATGAGATATATCTAGTTTTAATTGAACTGCTAAGGCGAATAAAAGTTTCAGTGTTGAATGCCTTAATACTGGGGAAAAAGTCTCATCAAAATCGATACCTGGTTTTTTCGAATAGCCTTTTGCAACTAGTCTAGCTCTATAACGAATACTATTATCGCTCTCTAACTTTTTCTTAAGTACCCATTTACACTGCACTACGGTTCCATTGGGCGGCATATCAACAATTTCCCATGCATCATTTTTCTCGAAAGATTTAAGCTCATCATCCATGGCTTGCTTCCACTGCAAACTCTCTGGTCCATTCAGCACTTCGTCGAGAGGTATTTGACAACAACTGTTGTCTTGTTCAACTGCACACACATTGCCATAGCCATACCTTTCGGGTTGCTTACGAATACGTTTAGATACTGCTGTTGACGAAGTCGCTTCCCCGTCGTTTACTTGATCTAATGCGTCAACAAATTGATCTTCTTCTCGACAATTGCTCTCCTCATTCTCCTCCGAAGCAGCAGGTAATGAAATTTTACCATCCACATTATTACTCAGTTCTTGCTTTATCTGTTTCATCTCCACTAAGTCACTGTTATTCTCGCTTTTGTTTTCACTGATACTTATTGATACTGCGTTACTTTCTTCTTTTTCTTCAAATACTATTACATCACGACTAGTCATTATAAGGTTTTTTGCTGGGTCATAGACTCTATAACCTTTTACGTTGTCGGAATATCCTAATAGAATACATTCTATTGCCTTGTTGTCCCATTTCAATCGTTTCATTTTTGGTATGTGACCCATTACTTTACTCCCAAAAATTCTTATATGACTAACATCCGGCTTTTTCTTATACCACACCTCGAAAGGTGTCATGTTGTTTAAACCCGATGCCAAAGACCGGTTTATCAAATAAACAGCCGTGTTAACTGCCTCTGCCCAGAATTTTTTTGGTAGGCTCGCTTCAGCCAACATACACTTGGCCTTTTCCACTATAGTGCGGTTAAGTCTCTCGCACAAACCATTTTGTTCAGGGCTATATGGGTTTGTCTTTTGATGAATAATTCCTGAATTCTGTAGGTAACTCTCAAAATCATTACTGCAGAACTCCAACCCGTTATCAGTTCTGAGAACCTTTACTTCAAAATTTGTTTGATTTTCAACCAATGATTTAAACATCTTAAAACAACCAAAGGCTTGACTCTTTCTCTTTAAAAAATAAACAAAAGCCATTCTGCTGAAGCCGTCTACAAACAGCAGATAATATCGCGAACCTCCTATAGATTTACTTTCCATAGGACCACAAATATCGGCATGTATTACCTCAAGCAACTTTTGACTTCTGTTTCCCTTATGTGTGAACGGCAACCGCGTTTGCTTTCCTTGACAGCAAACAATACAATCGTTCTTACTCGTCTGGGGTTTGTCTGTGTAAGACATGCCTATTACAGCTCCATTTTTCATAACGTTAAGATGACTGCTATTCAAGTGCCCGAAACGTTTATGCCATACACTTCCAGAAATAGGCGCAAGCAAACATTCAACTTCTTTGACATTCACTCTATATACACCTTCTACTAATTCCGCTTTAGCCACTATTACATTTTCTTGATTGCGTATATAACAGTAATTCTTTTCAAAAAAAACCTTGTTGCACTTTTTTATTAATTGACTAACAGATAAGAGATTTGTAGCAAGACTCGGAACGTATAACACACCTGTTACTGGAATCACGAATTCGGTACTATTCACCAATGTTGTTAGTTGTAGATCACCAGAGCATTCCACAGAAATCTTCGACTTATTAGCTATTAGGATTTCTTCAATTTCGCCTTTGTCGGAAACATTTTTGAGCCAGTTTTTATTTCTCGTCATATGCATGCTGGCACCAGAGTCGATATACCATTCTTTGCTGCTATAATTTCCACTAAGAAAAACTGCGCTGAAGGCGTTGGTTCTCTCCTTCTTCTGTGCAAAGCTGCTCTGAGACTTGTAATGTCCGTATTTGTTACATTTGTAGCATTTTATATTCGGCTTTGTCTGCGTGTTTTGCTGCTCCTTTCTTTTCTGCATCCACCCTGCTTTCGACATGAATGCGTTCTGGCCATTGTTGACGTCACACTCGTCCTCCATATCAATTAACTTAGATTTGATCGAATCCGCAGTAATGTCTATACCCGAGTGCTCGACGGCCATTATCATCGGAGAAAATTTCTCTGGCAGCCCTGCTAATAAAAGCGATCCAACCCATTCGTCACTGATGTTGAAACCTGTGTTATTTAATCTCTGACTTGTTTCGACGATCATGGTCACATACTGTGACATAGACTCGCAGGTTTCCCGCCGAATCGAATTGAGGTTACGTAGAAAACAAAGTAGCTCTCGTTGTGTGCAGACGTGTTTTCTTTTTGCTCCGATATTTTATTTATTCTTTCGTAATGCCCAACTGCTGTGGCAAATGTAGTAAAGCGTTTTCGAGATCTGACGCGAATTTGGTGCCGTGTAATGGTTTTTGCCGGAAAACATTCCATCGTGCGTGTTGTAAAGGCATATCTGAATACGATATGAACTTGTTTAAAACTAACCGGCATTTAATTTACCTCTGTGAAGGCTGTGTTGTCATGCCGGAGAAACTTTGCAAAGTTCTCGACGAGGTCATGGGGACCCAAAAGCGTAGTATTGAGTTAATATCTAACGCTTTTGATGCTAAATTCAAAGATCTTTCTATTCAAGTTGATGAATTAAAAAATCTTATTTTATCTTTGCATTCCACCAACAATTCGAATGCAAGCAATTTAAATGCTGTTAATGTGGGTTTGTTGGCTGCTGAGTTTGGTGCTAGTGCTTCGTACAACAACAATAATTCCTGTTCATCGCCTGGTGCTGTTGTGGCTCCCGCTGCCCCTCATTCGTTTGGCTCTAAAAGCGTCTTGTCTGTGCGCACATCGGCTCAGAGTGTTAACGTCATCTCTCCCGCTCGCAAAGCTGATTCTGGCGGGATTGCTAGTTCTAGTGGCTCTAAAACTGTACGTCATGTTGACGGCCTCATGGACACAAATACTGTCGCAGGTTGCACTGCAAATTTACTTGCGGGTACTACTACCACCACGAAGCCAACAACACCATGCACTGCTAATGTTTCTGTTGCTGCTAATTCATCTTTACTCGCTCCTGTAATTGTGAACAATATTTCTTCTGCTGGTTTGCCACCTGTTTCACAACATATACCGACTGGTGGTGTTAGTGCTAAATCTGATGCTGTTAATGCTACGGCCGCGGAAGTGCCTAATCCTCCTTCTCCTACCCGCAGCCCTGTTTGGCTTACTGCTGAGAGTAAAAGGACAAAGCACATCCAAAAGCGAACTCGCGTGGTGGGATCAAATGATTGTAGTGATCTTGGAGTGGCTGCCCGCTTTAAGTGGTTG
>NW_016157166.1:227773-236706 GCF_001687245.7 Rhagoletis zephyria | reverse complement strand
GCTCTAATTGGTCTTTTAACAGTCATATCAGTCACATCATTTCTAAATCTTACGCTGTACTTGGTTTTCTCAGGCGTCAGAGCTCAATGTTCTCTGACCCCTATACACTTAAATTGTTATACACATCTTTTGTTCGTTCTAAGTTAGAATATGCTTCTTTTATCTGGAGGCCATACCACTCAAACCTAATTAATAGGATTGAAAGGGTTCAGAAGGTTTTTCTTAAATTTGCCCTCAGAAATCTTAACTTCAGCGAGCCTATTCCATCGTATAAGTCTCGTTTGCTATTAATAGACCTTAAATCTCTGGAAGCCAGAAGATCTTTGCTATCTCTAACTTTTACCTTTAACTTAATAAATGGTGTGATCGATTGCCCTACGCTCCTAGAGCAGGTCAACTTCAATGTTCCTCTAAGGAATCTTCGCAGTCCTCTGCCGTTTTATGGAGGAAATTTTAAAACGGAGTATGCCAGAAATGCTCCTATTTCAAGAGCTTTAAACGAATTTAACACGATCTCGAATTCTATCGACCTTGATTTCTCTCTTCCAAAAAGTTTATTTATTTTTTCTTTGATTTCGAAACTGTAGAGTGCTTTATGTTTTACATGTATCGTCTAAGTAGCTAAATTTTTATCTCTAGTCTGTAAGGAACGTCTGTTTCATATAACTGCAATAAATAAATAAATAAAAGACTAATTTTTCACGAGAATCCAGTGTCATCGAACATTCTTTTTAATTTTAACCACAAGTTTTTTGCGCTTGTTTCAGTCTTTATATGCACGTTTATACGAGATCCGGATCAATGGTTAAAATTATTTTCGCCTTTGCCTTGGCGTCGAAGTCTGTTCCTTCCGTACTAATACACTTTTGCATTCCTTCCAGGATGAGGAAATTTTCTACTGCGAACGCCCAATCCTCATAATTTTCTCTTCCCTTTGAAGCCATCTTTATTTTTAATAAAACTTTGCAGAAATTAAAAACCGCGTGGGTCCCATAACTGTAATGAAACACGAGAATGCCGATAATGGAATGACAAGTTTATTTAGCTCTTATATGCGTTGACAGGTGTCACTGTGTACAAGCTGTGTTTAATATTTTGTTACTTCATTTAACAGTATGTATATTAATGCCGTAGTAACATTTTCGAAATCTCAATACCATCGACAATGGTGGATGATGTCAACAATAAAACCCACATCATCGATGTACAAAGTCAGAAAAGCTAAACGCTAAGCTGAGCACTTTATTGAAGTATGTTGTGTAAGGAAGCTGAAAAGCAAAAAGATTTTGCGGCATTTGCGTGGTTTAGTAGCCGCTGCAACAACAATGGCATTTGCTGTATATTTTACATGGCAAAAATAAGTGCCACAGTTTGGTTGATGTATTTTTGAACAGAAAATAACTTTTCTGTTTTGTTTTTTATCTTATCGGACATTAATAAAAAGGAAAGCTTATACAAAAATTAATATTCTTTTAAACCTAAATTTTTGCGAAAAGTCCCAAAATATCTCCAAAATAGTCCGAAACGACCAAAAAAGTTAAACAAGGCAAACCGAAAAGTCTGAAAATCACAGAAAACTAAACACGAAGAAACCCAAATAATCGCGAAAAAATCCTGATAAGGTAAACGCGAATAATCCCGAAAAAATCTCGTAAACTAGAACACGGAAAATCCCGAAAGCTTCTCTAAAAGTTCAATATGATCTCGAAGAATAGAACACGAAGAATTTCTGAAAAAATCCTAACAGAAAAATACGAAGAATATTGAAAAGTTTCTGGTCACAGGCATTTCATTTCATTATAAATGCTAAAAGACTAATAAGCAAAAAATAACCAGTATATTTGTGGAGATTTATCATGGTCGGATGTCAGTCCCGACGAGTCGATTTTTAATATGTCATTGGCCGATTTTGAAAGTTAACATGGTGTGCAATATTGAACTTTTGCGCTAATTTTAATTTTTCGACGAGTTATTTACAAACAAATTTTTATGCAGGCTTTTACGCTTTTCGCAATATTTCAGCAACCATTCATTCGAGATTTTTTGACGGCAATTAGAAAACTTATTGGGCAACAAAACAGAGTGGTCAGTTTGTAATATTTCGATTTGATTTTTACAAAAATTTGTAATTTTGTAATCAATTTAATTTTTTTTTACCAACTTCTCACATACTTAGAAAAAAGTAAGTGAGTAATTGGTAAAAAAAAATTAAATTGATTATAAAAATAAAAATTGTTGTAAAAACAAAATCGAAATATTACAAAGTGACCACTTTGCTTTGTTGCCCACAAATATTGCAAACTGACCACTTTATTTTGTTGCCCAATAAGTTTTCTAATTGCCGTCAAAAAATCGAATGAATGGTTGCTCAAATATTGCAAAAAGTGTAAAGCCTGCAAAAAAATTTGTTTGCAAATAACTCGTCGAAAAATTTAAAATTAGCTCAAAAGCGTTGGTGTCAATATTGTACACCATGTTAACTTTCAAAATCGGCCAATGACATATAAAAAATCGAAAAGTCAACTTTGGGTGGCCCACTTGAGAAAACTTGACTCAGTAAAAACATTTTTCTTCCTTTTTTCATATCGGTTGTTCTAGTAACCTGTTTGGGTAGCGCAGATATTTTTTGTTTTCGGTAGATATATTATTTCGTGTCAGTAACATACTACTACTTGCGACTGCTATTACTGACCTCATACTAATTATTTTTTGTTAATATTGTATTTTTTCAGCTAACGCACTCAGAAACGTTCATTAAATTACCTCTAACTTAACTAATGATCGTTAAATCTGATAATTAATGTTTCCTCTAACGAGTTCATTAAATTAGCTCTAACGGGCACTTAACTAATGATCGTTAAATCTGTTAATTATTGTTTCCTCTAAGAGTTAAAACGTATGGGCCTATTAGTTATTGAAAAATTTCAGTATGGCCACAGTGGGGCCCTGTTTTTTGTGGCATCACTCACTCTTTTCCTCCAGTTTGAAATCAAATATAAAAATAAGTATTTATATCATTTTGCGCGGGCTGCCTCAACAGTCGAAATGGTTGATTGAGCAGAGCACTGGCCTGCCATTCGAAAGATCCAAGTTTGAGTCCTGGGTCACGAAAATTTTCTTTTCCCTTTTTTTATTTATTTATTTTTTTTCTTAAATTTTTAGAGACGTATTTAATTTTTTTCTTGTTTAACTTATTTTTTTTTGATTTGTGATATTATTGTTTTAAAAAGAAACTAATTTTTTAATTACATTAAATTGTTAGAAACTGTTTGCTAAGGGCCAGTTTTTCAGTGCCAGTTTAAGTTTAGATTAAGTAAACTGCGTTTAAATTGAACTGCTGGCTGACATTTGATTTGCTAATCTTAATTTAAACCAGCCAGATCGGGCGTTTAAACTTAGTTTAAACCACGGTTGTGCACTGAAAAACTGGCCCTAAAAGACAAACCAAACTACTAACCAATCTCAAGAACGGCACGCCAGTGCCCTGCTCACTGGGCCACAACGACTTTACAGCAACGTTAACGAAAGTCAATATTATTGAAACAAACGAAATCCATAATCATTCATTCGTTGAAAAGTTAAGTAATGGTTGTTCTTTACTTTAGTTTAATGTTCATTAAATGCTGTTAATGAATCATTACTGAGGAACACACTAAATAGTCATTAAACAACTCTGAGTGCGGATGTAAGTGTTTCATAAATATTATAAAAATGTATTATTTTACTAGCATTTCGTAACAACAACCAAAGATATGCTGATTATTAAGTGAACTACTCAGGAATTATATGGTATTAATAAGAGGACTAACATCAAAGGAAATTCGCTGATATAGTTGATGTACATACATCTAATGATGTGAAGTGCGGAAGAAATAGTAGCAATAAAACCAATTTGTGGTGACTAGGAAACTCACCATACCTTACAAAGATATCACACAACGCAAGGGTTTTCCAAAAACAACTACTGATTAAAGAGCAAGAAAAATTCAAACGGCTATAGTCACATACTTCTCGCCAGGATGTCTCAGTCAAATATATTGTGTGATGTGGAACCAGCGGATTCAATGGAAGAAGCAATCGAAAGTGATCACTTTGCAAATATTAATATAGCAACGGTCGGTGTTGGATATCCACAATTTGGAATTCTAGTCAGAGGTGATCCATACGAAGATGAGGGTGATACGAAAAGAAAACATCGCCAGGAAATTTTGCTGCAAAATATCGAGGATGGTAAATAAGTTTTTAAATATAAATTATTATCTACATATATGCAGAATATAATTCCAAAAAGCATAGACTGACGACAACGTTAATCCGGATTAACAGCGCAATTAATCGTTCTCTGACAAACGGCACTATTGCGGACTAACGGCCGCAGCAAATATTTTTTCCTTGTGGTCGTGGGATGTGAGTCCACGCCCGCCACAAATACTTTATTAACTTTTTCATTTCTTTTATATGTTTATTAATATAATACATATTTGTTTCGGAAAACCTTAATTATCTTAAAACTAATTAAATAAACTTAAAAAAAATAAACATAATGTGTTGATTAAAAAAACAATAAAATTACGCAAAATAAGTGCCTAAGATTTAACAATAATACTAAAATTTAAACAAAATGAATAAGATTAAACAAAATATTCTAAAAAAATATATCAAACAATAATATATGTTTAACAAAATAAAAATACGAAATAAAAAAATAAACACACAACTAAAAAAACAATAAACCAAAGTAAACAAATAGAAATAAATTAAAAGTAGCTTTAAAAACTCCATATCTTTTGGACGTTTTCCAAACCAGGTATGAAACCTGGGTCTTAGTTAGTCGTTGTACGCCCCTCTAACCAGGCTACTACGGCGACCACCAAATTTGCAATAAAAAATAGCTGCCAATTTTTACGGTTTTGTAACCGAAAATGTCCGCAACTCTCTTTAATTTTGAAAATTAGTTGTAGGTGTTAATTCATATTGACTATAGTTCTTAATCCGGGTTAACGCTGTTGCTTGGCTAAGCTATAGTACTCAAAATCCTGTGATATTTGAATTATATTGAAAAACACGGATAAAACCCTGGAGCGATTTCAAAGTTTTTAGGGCCTCAACGAAAGAATGCCCAAAGGTATGTATCCATGCGTGGTAATACGATTTTTCTCCTCCATACTGCATGTCTTTTCATATGCCTGGATTTCATTAGGTCATATTTGACGGAAAATGTCAAAATAATGAAAATGAATTTGCCAACATATTGGCATTTTTGTTTCGTTTTCCATGCGAACAGCTGATCACCAAATGTAATTGTATTGATTTATTGTATCCATTTACTATAAGGCATTATATTAATGTTTTTGTTGTTTTTTAGCTTATAAATATGCTTTTGGAGCTTATAAGAATACCAACCGTTTACCTATTAAAAAGCCAACAATGCAAATCAATAGAACTTTTTACGCTGATTTCAAACATGCCAAGTAAAAAACAAAGAAGAATATAAGAGTTTAAAATACGTATTAATATCTTATAAACTACAAAACCGATTAGAAAATTGATGATGTCAAACTAAATATAACGCAGTTTACAAAATAATAAAAGTTTCTGCATATTGAACCAATTCCCTATATCTCCATGTTATGCGACTCACGTCAGCCTCAGGGTCATAATTTAAATGCTCTATATGTATGTACGATGAGAATATTGTGATATGGATGACGCACGGGCTGATTTAACTGAGAGGCCAAATTCCAAACCAATTATGTTCTTCTAGTTGTTTATATAAGCCTTGAGATGTGCTCTTAAGTTCCTGCAAAAATTCTAAATTTAAATACGAACAATTTGTGTCCAAAAGCGGGCGCTTAAAATAGCTTTTTTTGTTTATTTTCTTCGGCCTTGCTGATGTCAAATGTGAAGTGAAAATTTTTGCATAAGACTAGAATACCAACCGTTTAGCTATGGACAAACAAAAAATGTGGCTCGATAGAACTTTATGTACATACTTCAAATAAAAGGTACATTAATTACACAGGTTTACAAAAAAAAAGTTTCTGCATATTGAACCAAACCTCTATATCCCTATGTTATTCGACGCCCTGAATGCGAATCCGAGGATTGTTAGCCTCCATCACATCAGGTTCGAGGTCATTTGAAGGTCAAGTAGGGAAAAATTCATTGAATAAACCTGAAAATTCAATAAAATTGTTTGAATTCGACCTTGGGGTGAGGAATGAAGGCACCTCCATATTCGGATTCAGCGACAACAAAAGCAAAATATTTTATTTTTTATTGAATACATTTTTTGTCCTATTTCACCCTCAAATGACCCGGATTCGCATTCAATGCGTCGAATAACATAGGGATATAGAGAATTGGTTAATATGCAGAAACTTGTTTTTTTGTAAACTGCGTTATTTTTACTTTGCGATCATTAACTTTCTAATCGGTTTTGTAATTTATAAGGTACTAGCCGGCCTCGTATGCGCTAGTGTGTAGATATTAAATAAGGTGTGATTGACAACTAAACAGGTTGCAACCCTACTAAAAAAATAATATATAATTGCGCATCTGGAGACCAAGCTCTTTCATTTGACACCTCATTTCTTGTAATCTAACGAACAACCCACATTTTTTTAATTTTTCGCACAGGTGGCAACCCCCTTCGAAAAATAAAACCTTACTGCAAATCTGAAGGTCAAGCCTTTTCATTTGACACCTAAAATCTAAAGTCATTAAGAAAAATTGCCTTCGAGTATTATACATACATAAATTTTAAATAGGTGGCAGCCCCAATTCAAAAAAAAACTTATTTCAAATGTAGAGGCCATATCCTTTCACTTGGTACCTCAGTTTTTAGTTCAACAAACGGTGAATATCTTCTAATTTTTAAAAAGTGGCAACCCTCCTCAAAAAGTAATACATTATTGAACATCTAAACGCCGAGCCCTTTTATTTGACACCTATCTTGTAATCCAACGAACAGTGAGGATCTTACAATATTTTAGAGAGGTAACAACCCTATACTAATTTAAAGTACTAAAGATAATATTCCTATCAATACAGATTATACTTAAAAAATCTCATCTAAATCCGTTCAGTAGTTTTAGAGAATAGCGTGTTCAAAGAATCTCGACATGCTTTTAAACTATGTATAGAAGATAGTAATTTAAAAATAAGTGGCAACCCTGCTCAAAAAAATTAAAGTTTTTGTACATGCGAAGGCCATGCCTTTTCATTTGATATCTCATTTTGTAATCCAACGAACGGGGAAAATCGTTTTACTTTTTATTAGGTAGCAACCCTACTCAGAAAAATAATCCACTATTGCACATCTAGAAGCCAAGCCTTAACGTTTGACTGCGACTGTACCGAACTGATGCCTACGCTTATTATGATTGTATATAGTAATTTTATCAACAGGTGGTAACCCTATTCAAAAAAATTAAACATTTGTATTCTTCTAGAGGCCCATGCCTTTCATTTGACACCTCATGTTTTGTAATCCAACGAACGGTGCGGATCTTATAGTTTTTTAGAGAGGTGGCGACCCTATTAAAATTCTAAGTAAAAAAGGTCACTCTCCTGTCGATACAAAGTATATTAGAGAAAATCTCGTCAAAATCCGCGTACAAATAATCTCGACATTCCTTTATACTATGTATAGATTAATTCATCACAATTGGCCACAAGTTAACAGCAAAATGTTCAGATCCCGTTGGTCGTCAAACAATTTGGAGGGCCTTAAAACGTTACTAGCACCTCGAGTATGGTGAAATAATCACGGTTCCGCATCTTTTGCTACATCCTAAAGCTGCTCGAGAGGATTTCGCTAGCAAAAGCATGGCAATTGACAGAATTCTCCAAGTTGTTAAAATGGTTATTTTACCTTAAAATTAAGAATTAAGAAGTTGGTTTAGATTATCTTTTCAGACGAAAAGAAATCAATCTGGATGGTACAAATCTATTGAATGGATACTAGAACCATTTACGGCGAGAACGATGCATTTTTTACCGGCGGAACTTCGGTCGCGGAAATGTGATTTTGTAGGGTGTAATAACATCTGAAACCAATTATTGAGTGCAATGAAAGACAATGCGTTTTTCAACACGACAATGCTGCAATTCATAGAAGCAGGGAGACAAAATGCTGCTTGGAAAGCAGCAATATTCGAACCTTTGTGCTCTCGTTATCTCAATCCAATGGAGAATGCGTGGGGAATGCTGGCGAAGACAGTTTATGCTGATAATCGCCATTTTGAAAACGTTATATGGCTTAAATTGGCGATTTTGCAAGAGTGACATAAACTGGCTGCTGCTTTACTGAAGACATTATGTCTACGTATGAGGAAGCCCGTATTTCAGTTAATCAAAGTCAATGGAGCACAAATAGAGTATTAGAAAGACATATTTTCATGTTTTATTCATTTTCGTTGGGATTTTTTTTGGATTTATAGTTTTGCAACAAGTAATTTTTAGATTTTTTGAGTTCTTTTAAATTAGGTTATGATTATAAAAGAAATAACCACTCTGTTTTAAGAGAGCTCTTACCATGCAAAAGTCATAGAAGAAAGACCTGTCTTGGTTGTGACGGCTGCTTCCAAGACTTTTGTACTGGATTTATAATTATGCAATTAGAGCGATGTTTAAAATATATAATTTCATTGTGTGTAAATATGGGCTTGCAGATTTAAATACAAAATTATAATTGGGATGGTCCTGCAAAATAAAGCGAAAGAAAATAACACCCACGGGTTTTATTTACTTTTTTTAAGGGAAGATATTGAAGAAATCTAAAGAGAACATACTGGATATTCTTAATATTTTTATTGAGCTTTGTACCACGATTGTTTATTAGGAAAAATTGAAAAAGCAACAAAGTCTAAGCGGTAGAAGTTATAGCACTATTTCGGAGATCACCACATCTCCTCATCAGACTTCTTTTT